>NC_061513.1:40485109-40612888 GCF_022539505.1 Lolium rigidum | reverse complement strand
GTATTAGACTTTCTGGTCTAATGTCGTAGCTAGTGCATTAAACACCTCTTTCCTATAATGAACTTGTTGAGTACGCTCGTACTCATCCCACTCTTAAATCCCCTGCTTAGATATGGAGGCATCGAAGGAGGATCTACAGTGCAACTCGAAGACCAAGGAGCCAACAACTACTTCACGAGACAGGACCCTGTCAGCGGAGTCAGATATCACATCCAAGAGGAGAAAACATAGTTTAGCCATAGAAGGGAACTAGCTTCTTAAACCTAGCTCCTATTTAGCTAGAATCTATTCACAGCCCTATAGCTAGTCAAATACTCTACCGATAGAGTTCGTGATAAGATTAGACTACGAGTCGTTCTTCTGGAGTTTATTTGCAGTTTTACCTCATTGTAAAGTAGGAGGCTGTGATGATCTTATGTAACGAGTCGGTGTTGTAATTCTATAGACATACCTTGGACCCGCATATGTTTCACATTGTACCACTCGAGCGATATAATACTAGTGGAACGGTGTTTCATTGGTGTTATATCGGACTTGCATACTACACCATGCAGTGGTATGCCGGGTCACCACAGTTGGTATCAGAGCAAATGCTTTGACCTTAGGATTAAAACCCTTTAAAGGAGACCTATAGGATTGGTAGTGTCTATAGGAAGTTGTCTTAGGTAAACCAAATATTCTTATGACTTGAGATGGATATTCACTTGAGAATAATCCTGACACACTTGAGTCAACATTTCTTACCTAACTTACCAAGATAAAGGGAAGTTAGTTAGCTAAACCCAAACATGTAGCACTCCATTAAATCCTCAAAAACAATAGATGAGTAGACCCCAGTTGGTATACAATACATGGTAGTCCAAAGAGAGGATACAACCATAAGGAAGCTATCCTATTGGAAGATGTGTACCAACAAATGTTATGATTAAGTAAATTATTCAAACTTGTAAAACAACTGATAGTAAGTGATAACTATGAGTTATATGAGGTAGTATAGACCATGATGAGTCAATCATGGGAGGTAAGGAAGAGAAATAGGAATAAAATATGTCTACATACATGGTAGAGATAGTAATCATATAAGATTCACCTAAGAATCATTATGTGATGAACCAGAGCATCATAAAAAAATTTAGGAGGAGTACAATAAGAAGTCAGGCGTTCACCAATAGTGCAAGAACTATTCCAAAAATATGGGAAGTGTGCCAAGCACATCAGGACCATATGCTTATGGTAGAAACGTTAAGAAGTATAGGAACTATATCCTAATAAATATGTATTCAGAGTAACCATATTAGAACTAGATGTATCATACAAAATAATTCTCACTAGCACTTATATATGGTATAAGACTAAGTTAAGTAGTACTTCCAAAGAAAATTAGGTTAACCTAACCATCCCAAACCACTTTGTTTCAAGTTTATCTCTTTGCAAATGTGCAATTAGGGTAAATGTGAGACAAATAGTAGAGTCCCCTATATTCGTGCTAAGTATCACGATATAAACCTATCTTATGTGGTGTTATATACTACACATCAGAGCCTGATGTTTAGAGATGTCTTACTCAACAATCATATTCAGGCTTATGATGATGTGTATTATATGCACAAAGCTGAATCTTCTTGGATTTTATTGGATTTTCATTGTTTGACTAGATCCATACATGAAGTTTGACTTTGATACGCAAATGCATGTTGCAATATCAAGTTCTTACTTGATGCTATAGATCTAGAGGGTAATGGTATCCGTGTGAGGAAGTGACGAATTCTGGAAGATTCTGAAGACAAGATGAAGGTGCATCAGAAAAAGGAAGAAAAGTTGTGGGAAGTAACCGCAATACTCTAAATAAAGGATCAATCAAAACTCATGCTTTACCTCAACGAGAGGAGTACTTTTGTACATAAGAAGCATGAGGTAAGAAATATGATGACTATGGAGAAGTAGAAGTAGAACCATCATCATTATGGAAGAGGGAATGCATGGGAAATCACTTAGGATACTATATTCATAGTGTCAGCTAGTGGTTTTTCCGCAAAATAAACCTTGAATGAAGGAAGATGATTTAGGAAACTATAGCAGTTATAAGAAGACCGTAGTTGGTATCAGAAAACCACAAATGGTATAGGATCAATACTGCGAGATAAAGCAGAAGATGTCTCGTCCAGTTGATCAGAACCTATAATAGAATCCATTTTTTTAGGTATCAAATAGCCACAGTTGGTATAATAACCACAGCTGGTATCGCTTGATATTACAAATAGTCCATGATTTAATTAGTTGTAACAAAAGTTTGTGAACAAATAAAAATCTTGTCAGCCAAATAGCTAGATCTATAATCATTTAATCAAAGGATTCACATTGGATGTCCACAATTGAGTGGATACACCACAAGGATTCTTCACAAGGCCTTAGAAGAATATAAACCACAAGCTACACCTAGACTAATATTCTAACCATCAATCCAATGGTTGGAATAAAAGGAGTCGAAGAACATAAGTAAACCCTAAGGGGTAGAGTAAAGATTGAGTTGGATGTACAATGACTCAATACTTTAAGTTAGATAGAAACGAAGGTCTCGAACTGAGAGGAAGTTCAATCTTATTTTCATAAGATTGTTGAACACTACTTTCGAAGGATGTCGGACTGTAGCCGAGGTTTATACCTCGAGGAAGTAAGAAGATGACTATCACTTGAGAAAGGGAGAAATATTTACTCAGAAGTACGAAATCTCAAGTAAGTTAAGCTTAATGAAGTTGGAAGAAGGAAATATAGGAGACCAAATAAAGCTCAAGGAGACCAAAGACTTAAGGAGATTGACTATACCAAAACTAAAGTCCATTTGAAAGATTCCTTTCATGGAACCTAAATAAACCAAAATAGTAATAGCTATCAACTCGTAAACCATGATTGGATGGAATAAAAGAGTCTAATCCATTCTTAGGAAAATAAACCATCACAACCATTTCCATGGTTAGTACCTTATTAAGCACCATTACCGCAAGTTTTGGTAGTAAGGGAAAACAAAGACCTATTTTATCAAATAGGAGAATGTTATCCAATGAGTCCTCAATTAAGACCTGCCAGACAAGAAGAAGTCCCAATAATTGAATATTCAATGAGAAAGGAAACAAGCTTATAATATTGGAGGAAATCATGGAAGAAAAGGAAGTAATAGTTGTTTGATGTCAAACACTAATGGATTCCAGGAAGAATCTGGACAAGGGATATATTCAATTATATCTAGTAAGATCACTACGGAGTTCAAGAAAAGTTTAAGTCTGCATAAGTCGTAACCACACTCCGGAAACGTGAGAGAGTTCAAACTTCGAGGACGAAGTTTAGTTTAAGGGGTAGATCCTGTAATATCCCAGGTAATGGGGTTACAAAAATAGAGGAAACATATGTGTGCATTGCATTCATGCATAGAAAATCTGGGGAATTTTCGCGCTTTAAAGTAAAACAGTCACAGTAACTAAAGTTTCACTTGACCTTGGTGGAATTGAAGTAGCTCATCAAGTCAAGCGCTATAAACCTCAATGTGACTTTGCTAAAACCTTGTTTTGGGAAAAGATGATTTGATCTAAGGGGTTAGATCAAATGGAACTAAAATTAACACAACAACACTTTACTCAATGATCAATTGCTTGATCTCCTAAAAGATCACAACATGGTAGTCCTTGCCATAATATATGAACATCCATTTAAATAGGAATCAAGTAACAATAAATCAAGAAACCATTCTTCACTTATCTTTTCCATGTCTTCAACTAATCCTTGATCCTACCATGAACCTCATGGTATGCATTCTATTTCAATCTTGGAAATATGACAAGGAGATGAACTCTAGAAATATATATATCCTTCTCTATTCCATATTGTTGTACATCAAACATAGAGAGGTGAGAGTTCTATAATAATTATTAAAGAAGCAATAACAAACTTTGAGTTAAACCTTGGATATACATCCAAGTATTCAAATCATCATCTTCAAGACAATCCCAAATAAGAGAGACCATCCATACCAATCTTAGAATTACCTATTATGGAATAAAGGACAATTTTTGAACTAAAGCATTGGGTTGTAAATCATTTCACCTTGGAGTGGTGAGATAACCAAATACCAAGTGAAATAAGACTATATCCATGAATTAGTGAAATAAGGAGTGGAATAATCCAACTAAGTTAGACAATTGAATCTTTAGCTCAGCAACCTAAATAAATATTAGGAGTACACCATAAACCCTAGAATAACCCATTCCTATATGACAGAACTCAAGCTATGGGGTTATACTCAAGATAGTTGAGGCAACACCTGGATTTGAGGGAGAGAACTATTCTTATAACCAGATGACCATATCATCATTGTTGGAATAGAAACCTAGCATAATATCTCGAGCATTCTCCCGGGATATAAACTAATGAGACAACCATAAATGTTCCATCCTAGAAAGTGAAATAGAAGTACTATACCCTAGTTGGTCAAGACAATGCTTGATCATAGAAGTGAGAAACTCATTTCATAAGAGATACTTTAGGAAGCCAAACCTTGATCATTATAAATTGGTGAATGATCATAAATCCTAAGAACTTGAGGTATGTGAGGATCGATAAACCCTACTAGTATAAGTAGATCCCATTTCCACATGAAATTATAGGGAGATCACTAGTAATCAAATCTAAGCTTATATCCCAACCTTTACTTGTGAATCACTTGGTTATCATAAGTACAATTCTACCACATCTACATTCCACTTATCCTTCACTTAAGAACCACAAGAAAACCTTTAGAGTCAAACTCTATACTTTGTATGGTGAGAAACCATCCATTCATATGACCAAAGTTAACTATAAAAATAACTATAACCCTATAGTTACTTTAATGATTAACTGAGGATAACCATAGAAGTTAATTGGTAGAAGATAAAACCAATCCTCAAGTCCTTTAAATAGACCCACAAGTGGTGATCAACCACTTATCATTATAACCAAGACCAAATCATATTAAGAGTAGCAACTACTTTGGGTATTTCAAGGTGTTAAGTATTAACCTTGAAATAGGGGTGTAATCAAACCTACAAGACCTTAATAAAGAAGTACTCACATAAAATCATATGCAAGTGAACAAATTTCCAAATATGAGATCAAGTCCTTAGAAATAATCTAGCACTTGAAATCATGTAATTAAATCACTTCTTAATAGTAATCCATAAGTATATGTTACTTTGAAATTGTTTCTTGCAAGATAAAACCACATAAAACTCTACATATCATTAAGTAAGATCAACAATCAATTGAAAAATAATTTGAACATTTCCAAAGACAATACTCAAATTCATGCCTATATGGCTATTTAACTCAAATCCA
Source organism: Lolium rigidum (assembly GCF_022539505.1). NCBI lineage: Eukaryota > Viridiplantae > Streptophyta > Magnoliopsida > Poales > Poaceae > Lolium > Lolium rigidum. The sequence continues at coordinate 40,607,524 of NC_061513.1, read as the reverse complement.
AATAGCAATTAATAAATCAATGTTTTAGTATCCATATTCAATCTTCTAATACACCACTAAATAAATTGCAGTATTTTGGAATAAGTCTTGTATGGTTCAAATAGGAAAGACTCGCAAAATAATAATGAATTCAAATCTGAATTCAAAACATGAATTAAAAACAGAAAATGAAAAAAATAGAAGAGAGAAGAGAGCTTACTCGCTTACCCGGCCGTGTAGCCCACCTAGCAGCCCAGCACCTCAGCCCACCAACACGGCCCAAATCACCAACTTAGCAGCCCAGATACCCCTTCGTCCAAAAACAGCTGGAGGAGCTCGTCCTCATCCTCTCCTTCGGCATGGAGGACAGCACGACGACGTGCTCTCCTTCTCCCTCTCGCTGGCACCTCCTCCTTGAACGACGTCGTGACGAGGCCCTCTCCAACGCAGTATAAAAGCTCCGTGACGAAAACAAGCGCCGAATTCTTCCTCTACTCATAAAAATTCCCCACACCCGAAACCCTAGCCGCGCCGGCCACCATCACCGCCGGAGATTGGAGCAACCCCGAGCCGAGCCGAGCACACCATCGTCTCCGCCGTCCTCGACATGCTCTCGTGCAAAAGGAATCGGACCGAGGCGAGCCGTAGCCCCGCCGTCGAGTTCATCTTCTCCGACACCGGCGACATCAAATTCCGGCAAGCCGGACTTCCCGTGCTTCGCCGACCATACCATGGTGCTCCTCGGTGAGCTCGTGATCCTTCCACAGGCATCCCTTTTGTCCGATTAGACGCCGTAGCCTCGCCGCACCATCTAGCCCGTGGAGCACCACCGCCGCCCCTCACCATCGGTCGGGCTCCGGCGGCTAAAAAATAGCGGCGCCACCACCATTTGGCTCAGCACAGCAGCACACGCCCGTCTAGCAACTCAGTATAGCCGAGGGGGTAGCCAAACGCCGTCGCCGCCGCTCACTGCTCGCCGGCCACCGTGCTTCTGGCCACGTCACCAATTTGGACTCGGTCAAAGCACGTGTGGCGGGTGACATGGCCGCCGGCCCACGAGTCGGTGACTCGTGGGTAAGACTAGATCGGGTGTGTTTAGTCAAATCTGTTTAAAATTCAATTCCAGAAAATTACTGCAACTTTGACAAATTGTAGAAAATCCAATATAGCTCAGAAAAATAAATACAAGATATCAAAATTCTTATAAAGATAAACCCTATCCAATAAAAATATAAAATGAAATTTTTATTTTTAATAAAAAATTAATTGTTTAATACTTGTTAATTAAAGCCTTTAATTTTAATTCTAAATTCAATTAAAATTCAATAATTAGGGAAACTTCATAAAACAAATAAAAACCAGTAAGTAATTAAGGAAATCATTAAAATTAATTTACTTTTCTATTAACTTATTAAATCCTTATTAGGAGGATTTTAAACCCTAATTAATAAATTACCTTAATTAGTAATTCATTAAAAAAAATGCCAAACCCAACATTATTTTATTTCTAAATTATTAATAACTTCAATTTCCTTATTGAAGTTATTAATCCTAGAATTATAGGGTAACTAGAAAAACATAGTTCCATATAGTAGAAATACGAGAATTCATCATTTCTTGTGAAATCATAAAACCCTAATCCAATTAGAAAGCCTAAGTCCAATAATTCATTTGAAACCCAATTTACTTCTAAAACCAAAACCCTAGATCCTCACATGTGACCATAGTGTTCTATGTTCATACATAGCACCATAGTAGCAACTAAACACTAGCCTTGGTCACATAAAATGTAGAAACCTATCACTAATATATGGGTATCCCATGTGTTCATCCTCATCAGACCTAACTAATCAAGTAGGGTCAACCAAGTACAAAACCCTAGTTCCTATTCCAAAAACCACATCCTTAGTTATCCATAACTAGCATCACACCATTGTGATGAAACCTAACCGCAACCATACCTACTATTTTACTTCACATAACCCTGTTCCACTAAACCCTACCAGTGTGAGACACTTAGGAACCATCCCATTTAAGAACCAACCATTCTTTAATTAGTGGATCCAATAGCAAACCCTAGTCAACCTCAACTCCAATTGAGATACTTCTTATTACTTAAGAAGTATGTTCTTCAAAAGTTATTCTTTTGAAGTAAATAAAGAAGCATCATCAACCCCGCTTATAAGGACCTATAAACCCTAGCTAGCAATCACCAACAAGATGAATCAACCTTGATAGCAACCATGGATAATTAATTGCTTAAGTTGCTCATGCTTAAGTGAAACCAACCAAGCCTAGTTGTTGATGAATCCAACTATGTTGCGATCCATCTTATACTTACCCAGTAATCTACCTGGAAACAGTAATAAATTATAGCAGATCCACAAACCCAATTGTCATACTTGTTCTTTATCAAAGAACATGTTCTTCAAAAGTTATTCTTTTGAAGAATATAACAAGTAATCACTAACCATGCCATATAGTATTAAAACTGACAACTGCTCTTTACTTACTATACTACTACTAATCTTTGGTGTGTATGAATCGTTACTTTACATTATACCACTTGCTTATGATTCTAAAGCAAAACAAACCTGAATAAGAACCTTGTTTGTAAATCACTCTAAAAGTGCAACACACCCTGAACTAATCATTACCACTCACTAATCCTAAATCATCGGGGTTAGGTCACGCTTAGAGCGATTGCATCTCATACTTATGCATTATTGCATCCTTGCCAATCTTTAAACATCGTCCTTACCGGACGATGATGCTATTTCAGAATTTGGAGTTATTACGCACCGAAGACCTTGTCTGCATAATCTTGCAGCCAAGAAAGGCAAGTTCATCGCTTGCTCATGTCATTTGAGTATCTTTACCAAATTACTTGCAAAGTACTATGATTATCACTATTGCATAAAAACCAAAACCACTATTTTCATAACTATGAATATGACTATGTGGTGGGCAATGGAACCATGGATTGTGTTGATATGGTGGAGGTTCCATTGCAAGGGTTAATATCCATCTAGGATTAAACAACAAATGTCGCCAGTGATTCTTGTGCCGTAATAACCGTGTTAACCATAAGATCCGGAGTGGGACGGAGTAGTCAAAAGTGTTTCCACCTCTCGTTCATCAACGGATGCGCTTACCGTAGCAGCTTGTGTCTTGCGGAGCAACTTGAGGGTGGGGAGCCCCTTCTAATTCCCCACGGTATAGCCGTTGCTTACCGTAGCGGTTGTCGCTTGCGAACAACTTGAGGGTGGGGATCCCCTTCTAATTCCCCACTGGTAATGTGGTCTATGATGGGTTGCAGCCTACCGGCGAAGGAGTTTGGTTAACGAGTCCCAAACTCGTTGTCGTGGTCGGGGTCCACCCTGAAATTACGGGAATAATGGGACCGACGAGGACCCGTGGTCGGGGTATGCAACAAAGGGTGGGTGTTCGAGGTAGCGGAGGAACATGATTGGCTAGACCTTATACCGGGCCTCACACCAAAGGAAGTGTGGACGGGAACAATTGCCCGGTTGGCACCAAGGTTAAGATCTCTTATGGGTAAAGCAACACACCTCTGCAGAGTGTAAAGAACCGTGACCTCGTCACTCCTCGTTCCGGGATATGGAACTGCGAACGCGGCCGGAAAGGAGCTCCATGAAGTTCTAGTAAACCGGTGAAGGCCGACGGACATAGTTCTTCCGAATAAAAGCAACCTCTTGAAGAAATGGTTATGAAAACCCGCATTGGTATTAGACTTTCCGGTCTAATGCCGTAGCTAGTGCATTAAACACCTCTTTCCTATAATGAACTTGTTGAGTACGCTCGTACTCATCCCACTCTTAAATCCCCGCTTAGATATGGAGGCATCAAAGGAGGATCTACAAGGCAACTCGAAGACCGAGGAGTCAACAACTACTTCAAAAGACAGAACCTCGTCGGAGGAGTCTGATACCACAACCAACAAGGAGAAAACCTAGTTTAGCCATAGAAGGGAACTAGCTTCCTAAACCTAGCTCCTATTTAGCTAGAATCTATTCTTAGCCTCTATAGCTAGTTAAATACTCTACAAATAGAGTTCGTGATAGGATTAGACTACGAGTCGTTCTTCTGGAGTTATCTGCAGTTTTACCTCATTGTAAAGTAGGAGGCTGTGATGATCTTATGTAACAGAGTATGTGTGTAATTCTATAGACATGCCTTGGACCCGCATATGTTTCTGTTGTACCACTCTGAGCGATATAATACTAGTGGAACGGTGTTTCATTGGTGTTATATCAGTACTTGCATACTACACCATGCAGTGGTATGCCGGGTCACCACAGCTTGGTATCGAGCAAATGCTTTGACCCTAGGATTAAAACCCTTTAAAGGAGACCTATAGGATTGGTAGTGTCTATAGGAAGTTGTCTTAGGTGAACCAAATCTTTTTATGACTTGAGATGGATATTCACTTGAGAATAATCCTGACACACTTGAGTCAACATTTCTTACCTAACTCACCAAGATAAAGTAAAGTTAGCTAGTTAATCCCAAACATATAGTACACAATTAAGTCCTTAGAACAACAGATGAGTAGATCACAGTTGGTATACAATACATGGTAGTCCAAAGAGAGGATACAACCATATGGAAGATATCCTATTGGAAGATGTGTACCAACATATGTTATGATTATGTAAGAGTTATCCAGACTGTAAAAGGAGTAATATCAAGTGATAAAGATAAGTAAGCTATCCTAATATAAGGTGTATACCAAGACAAGTAATGAGTAAGTAAATTTTATACGACCTTTTGAAGCAACTGATAGTTAGGGATAGATATGAGTTATATGAGGTAGTATAGACCATGATGAGTCAATCATGGGAGGTAAGGAAGAGTGATAGGAATAAGATATGTCTATCTACATGGTAAAGGTAGTAATCATATATGATTCACTTGAGAATCATTATGTGATGGAGTAGAACATCATAAATACTTAAGATGAGTACAATAAGAAGTCGGTTGTTCAACAATAGTGTAAGATCATGTTCTAAAACCATGGGAAGTGTGCTAAGCACATCATGACCATAGTCTCATGATAAGAACAAATACTTGGAAGTATAGGAGCTTTATTCCAATAGTTATGTACTTAGAGTAGTGATGTTAGAATCTAGATATACCATATGAAGTAGTCCTCAACATAATGGAAGCTAAGTTAGAACTTCCAAATAAAATTAGGTTAACCTTAACCATCCCAAACCATTTTGTTTCAAGTTTATCTCATTGCAATTGTGCAATTAAGGTAAAGGTCGAGACGAATAGTAGACTTCCATATATTCGTGCTAAGTATCACAATACAAACCTATCTTATGTGGTGTTATATACTACGCATCAGAGCCTGGTGTTTAGAGATGTCTTACTCAACTAGTATATTCAGGCTTATGATGGTGTGTATTATATGCACAAAGCTGAATCTTCTTGGATTTTATTGGATTTTCATTGTTTGACTAGATCCATACATGAAGTTTGACTTTGATATGCAAATGCATGTTGCAATATCAAGTTCCTACTTGATGTTAAAGATCTAGAGGGTAATGGTATTCGTGTGAGGAAGTGACGAATTCTGTATATTTTGAAGACAAGATGAAGGTTCATCGTATAAAGGAAACAAAGTTGTGGGAAGCAACCACAATACTCGAAGGAAGTGCCAATCAACATTCATGCCTTACCTCAACAGAGGAGTACTTTAGTACATTAGAAGCATGAAGGTAAGAAATATGGTGATTATGGTGAAGTCGAAGCAGATCCATAGTCAACATAGAAGAGGGAATGCATGGGAAATCACTTAGGATACTATAATCATAGTGTCGCCTAGTGGTTTTCTTGCGAAATAAACCCCGAAAGAAGGAAGGTGATATATGAAATCATAGCAGACATAAGAAGACCATAGTCGATATCGAAGACCACAATTGGTATAATATCAATACTGCGAGATAAAGTAGAAGATGTCTCGTCCAGCTTGATCGAACCTATAATAGAAACCATTTTTAGATATCAAATAGCCACAGCTTGGTACAATAACCACAAACTGGTATCAGTTGGTATTACAAATAGTCCACGATTTAATTATTTGTAACAAAAGTTTGTGAACAAATAAAAATCGTGTCAGCCAAATAGCTAGATCTATAATCATTTAGTCGAAGGATTCACAATGGATATCCACAATTGAGTGGATACACCACAAAGTTTCTTCGCCAAAACCTTCGAGGAATATAAATTATAAACAAGACCTATACCAATATTCTAATCATGAGTCCAATGGTTGGAAGAAAAAGGAGTTGAAGACCTTAAGCAAACTCTAAGGGGTAGAGTAAAGATTGAGTTGGATGTACAGTAACTCAATACTTTAAGCTATATAGAAGCAGAAGGTTTGAACTGAGAGGAAGTTCGATCTTATTTTCATAAGATTGTCGAACACTACTTTCAGAAGGATGTCAGACTAGAAGCCGAGGTTTATACCTCGAGGAAGTAAGAAGTGGACTGTAACTTAAGAAAGTGAGTAGTATTTACTCACAAGTACGAAAGCTCAAGTAAGTCAAGCATAAAGAAGTTGGACGAAGAAAATACCATAGACCAAATATAGTTCAAGAAGGCCAAAGACCGAAGGAGATTGACTATACCAAAACTAAAGTCTATTTGAAAGATTCCTTTCATGGAACCTAAATAACCCAAGATAGTTATAAGTATCAACCATAAACCAGGATTGGACGGACTAAATGAGTCTATTCCATTCTTAGGGAAATAAACCATCACAACCATTTCCATGGTAAGTACCTTACTTAGTACCATTATTGCAGTTTTGGTAGTAAGGGAAAACAAAGACCTATTTTATCAAATAGGAGAATGTTATCCAATTAGTCCCCAATAAGACTGTCAGGACAAGACGAAGTTCCAATCATTGAATATTCAATGAGAAAGGAAACAAGCTTATAATATTGGAGGAAATCATGGAAGATAGGGAAGTAATAGATGTTTGATGTCAAACACTAATGGATTCCAGGAAGAATCTGGACAAGGGATATATTCAATTATATCTAGTAAGATCACTACGGAGTTCAAGAAAAGTTTAAGTCCGCATAAGTCGAACCACACTCCGAAACGTGAGAGAGTTCAAACTTCGAGGACGAAGTTTAGTTTAAGGGGTAGAGACCGTAATATCCTGTGTAATGGGGTTACAAAAATAGAGGAAACATATGTGTGCATTGCATTCATGCATAGAAAACTGGGGAATTTTCGCGCTTTAAAGTAAAACAATCACAATGAATCGAAGTTTCACTTGACCTTGGTGGAATTGAAGTAGCTCATCAAGTCAAGCGCTATAAACCTCAATGTGACTTTGCTAAAACCTTGTTTTGGGAAAAGATGATTTGATCTAAGGGGTTAGATCAAATGGAACTAAAATTAACACAACAACACTTTACTCAATGATCAATTGCTTGATCTCCTAAAAGATCACAACATGGTAGTCCTTGCCATAATATATGAACATCCATTTAAATAGGAATCAAGTAACAATAAATCAAGAAACCATTCTTCACTTATCTTTTCCATGTCTTCAACTAATCCTTGATCCTACCATGAACCTCATGGTATGCATTCTATTTCAATCTTGGAAATATGACAAGGAGATGAACTCTAGAAATATATATATCCTTCTCTATTCCATATTGTTGTACATCAAACATAGAGAGGTGAGAGTTCTATAATAATTATTAAAGAAGCAATAACAAACTTTGAGTTAAACCTTGGATATACATCCAAGTATTCAAATCATCATCTTCAAGACAATCCCAAATAAGAGAGACCATCCATACCAATCTTAGAATTACCTATTATGGAATAAAGGACAATTTTTGAACTAAAGCATTGGGTTGTAAATCATTTCACCTTGGAGTGGTGAGATAACCAAATACCAAGTGAAATAAGACTATATCCATGAATTAGTGAAATAAGGAGTGGAATAATCCAACTAAGTTAGACAATTGAATCTTTAGCTCAGCAACCTAAATAAATATTAGGAGTACACCATAAACCCTAGAATAACCCATTCCTATATGACAGAACTCAAGCTATGGGGTTATACTCAAGATAGTTGAGGCAACACCTGGATTTGAGGGAGAGAACTATTCTTATAACCAGATGACCATATCATCATTGTTGGAATAGAAACCTAGCAGAATATCTCAGGCATTCTCCTGGGATATAAACTAATGAGACAACCATAAATGTTCCATCCTAGAAAGTGAAATAGAAGTACTATACCCTAGTTGGTCAAGACAATGCTTGATCATAGAAGTGAGAAACTCATTTCGTAAGAGATACTTTAGGAAGCCAAACCTTGATCATTATAAATTGGTGAATGATCATAAATCCTAAGAACTTGAGGTATGTGAGGATCAGATAAACCCTACTAGTATAAGTAGATCCCATTTCCACATGAAATTATAGGGAGATCACTAGTAATCAAATCTAAGCTTATATCCCAACCTTTACTTGTGAATCACTTGGTTATCATAAGTACAATTCTACCACATCTACATTCCACTTATCCTTCACTTAAGAACCACAAGAAAACCTTTAGAGTCAAACTCTATACTTTGTATGGTGAGAAACCATCCATTCATATGACCAAAGTTAACTATAAAAAAAACTATAACCCTATAGTTACTTTAATAATTAACTGAGGATAACCATAGAAGTTAATTGGTAGAAGATAAAACCAATCCTCAAGTCCTTTAAATAGACCCACAAGTGGTGATCAACCACTTATCATTATAACCAAGACCAAATCATATTAAGAGTAGCAACTACTTTGGGTATTTCAAGGTGTTAAGTATTAACCTTGAAATAGGGGTGTAATCAAACCTACAAGACCTTAATAAAGAAGTACTCACATAAAATCATATGCAAGTGAACAAATTTCCAAATATGAGATCAAGTCCTTAGAAATAATCTAGCACTTGAAATCATGTAATTAAATCACTTCTTAATAGTAATCCATAAGTATATGTTACTTTGAAATTGTTTCTTGCAAGATAAAACCACATAAAACTCTACATATCATTAAGTAAGATCAACAATCAATTGAAAAATAATTTGAACATTTCCAAAGACAATACTCAAATTCATGCCTATATGGCTATTTAACTCAAATCCAAATAGCAATTAATAAATCAATGTTTTAGTATCCATATTCAATCTTCTAATACACCACTAAATAAATTGCAGTATTTTGGAATAAGTCTTGTATGGTTCAAATAGGAAAGACCTGCAAAATAATAATGAATTCAAATCTGAATTCAAAACATGAATTAAAAACAGAAAATGAAAAAAATAGAAGAGAGAAGAGAGCTTACCTGCCTTACCTGGCCGTGTAGCCCACCTAGCAGCCCAGCACCCAGCCCACCAACACGGCCCAAATCACCAACTTAGCAGCCCAGATACCCCTTCGTCCAAAAACAGCTGGAGGAGCTCGTCCTCATCCTCTCCTTCGGCATGGAGGACAGCACGACGACGTGCTCTCCTTCTCCCTCTCGCTGGCACCTCCTCCTTGAACGACGTCGTGACGAGGCCCTCTCCAACGCGGTATAAAAGCTCCAGGACGAAAACAAGCGCCGAATTCTTCCTCTACTCATAAAAATTCCCCACACCCGAAACCCTAGCTGCGCCAGTCACCATCACCGCCGGAGATTGGAGCAACCCCGAGCCGAGCTGAGCACACCATCGTCTCCGCCGTCCTCGACATGCTCTCGGTGCAAAAGGAATCGGACCGAGGCGAGCTGTAGCCCCGCCGTCGAGTTCATCTTCTCCGACACCGGCGACATCAAATTCCGGCAAGCCGGACTTCCCCGTGCTTCGCCGACCATACCATGGTGCTCCTGGTGAGCTCGTGATCCTTCCAGTGCATCCCTTTTGTCCGATTAGACGCCGTAGCCTCGCCGCACCATCTAGCCCGTGGAGCACCACCGCCGCCCCTCACCATCGGTCGGGCTCCGGCGGCTAAAAAATAGCGGCGCCACCACCATTTGGCTCAAGACACGACAGCACACGCCCGTCTAGCAACTCAGTATAGCCGAGGGGGTAGCCAAACGCCGTCGCCGCCGCTCACTGCTCGCCGGCCACCGTGCTTCTGGCCACGTCACCAATTTGGACTCGGTCAAAGCACGTGTGGCGGGTGACATGGCCGCTGGCCCACGAGTCAGTGACTCTGTGGGTAAGACAGCCGGGTGTGTTTAGTCAAATCTGTTTAAAATTCAATTCCGTAAAATTACCGCAACTTTGACAAATTGTAGAAAATCCAATATAGCTCAGAAAAATAAATACAAGATATCAAAATTCTTATAAAGATAAACCCTATCCAATAAAAATATAAAATGAAATTTTTATTTTTAATAAAAAATTAATTGTTTAATACTTGTTAATTAAAGCCTTTAATTTTAATTCTAAATTCAATTAAAATTCAATAATTAGGGAAACTTCATAAAACAAATAAAAACCAGTAAGTAATTAAGGAAATCATTAAAATTAATTTACTTTTCTATTAACTTATTAAATCCTTATTAGGAGGATTTTAAACCCTAATTAATAAATTACCTTAATTAGTAATTCATTAAAAAAAAATGCCAAACCCAACATTATTTTATTTCTAAATTATTAATAACTTCAATTTCCTTATTGAAGTTATTAATCCTAGAATTATAGGGTAACTAGAAAAACATAGTTCCATATAGTAGAAATACAGGAATTCATCATTTCTTGTGAAATCATAAAACCCTAATCCAATTAGAAAGCCTAAGTCCAATAATTCATTTGAAACCCAATTTACTTCTAAAACCAAAACCCTAGATCCTCACATGTGACCATAGTGTTCTATGTTCATACATAGCACCATAGTAGCAACTAAACACTAGCCTTGGTCACATAAAATGTAGAAACCTATCACTAATATATGGGTATCCCATGTGCTCATCCTCATCGAGGCCTAACTAATCAAGTAGGGTCAACCAAGTACAAAACCCTAGTTCCTATTCCAAAAACCACATCCTTAGTTATCCATAACTAGCATCACACCATTGTGATGAAACCTAACCGCAACCATACCTACTATTTTACTTCACATAACCCTGTTCCACTAAACCCTACCAAGTGTGAGACACTTAGGAACCATCCCATTTAAGAACCAACCATTCTTTAATTAGTGGATCCAATAGCAAACCCTAGTCAACCTCAACTCCAATTGAGATACTTCTTATTACTTAAGAAGTATGTTCTTCAAAAGTTATTCTTTTTGAAGTAAATAAAGAAGCATCATCAACCCTGCTTATAAGGACCTATAAACCCTAGCTAGCAATCACCAAGCAAGATGAATCAACCTTGATAGCAACCATGGATAATTAATTGCTTAAGTTGCTCATGCTTAAGTGAAACCAACCAAGCCTAGTTGCTGATGAATCCAACTATGTTGCGATCCATCTTATACTTACCCAGAATCTACCTGGAAACAGAATAAATTATAGCAGACCACAAACCCAATTGTCATACTTGTTCTTTATCAAAGAACATGTTCTTCAAAAGTTATTCTTTTGAAGAATATAACAAGTAATCACTAACCATGCCATATAGTATTAAAACTGACAACTGCTCTTTACTTACTATACTACTACTAATCTTTGGTGTGTATGACTGTTACTTTACATTATACCACTTGCTTATGATTCTAAAGCAAAACAAACCTGAATAAGAACCTTGTTTGTAAATCACTCTAAAAGTGCAACACACCTGGAACTAATCATTACCACTCACTAATCCTAAATCATCGGGGTTAGGTCACGCTTAGAGCGATTGCATCTCATACTTATGCATTATTGCATCCTTGCCAATCTTTTAAACATCGTCCTTACCGGACGATGATGCTATTTCAGAATTTGGAGTTATTACGCATCGAAGACCTTGTCCGCATAATCTTGCAGACCAAGAAAGGCAAGTTCATCGCTTGCTCATGTCATTTGAGTATCTTTACCAAATTACTTGCAAAGTACTATGATTATCACTATTGCATAAAAACCAAAACCACTATTTTCATAACTATGAATATGACTATGTGGTGGGCAATGGAACCATGGATTGTGTTGATATGGTGGAGGTTCCATTGCAAGGGTTAATATCCATCTAGGATTAAACAACAAATGTCGCCAGTGATTCTTGTGCCGTAATAACCGTGTTAACCATAAGATCCGGAGTGGGACGGAGTAGTCAAAAGTGTTTCCACCTCTCGTTCATCAACGGATGCGCTTACCGTAGCAGCTTGTGTCTTGCGGAGCAACTTGAGGGTGGGGAGCCCTTCTAATTCCCCACGGTATAGCTGTTGCTTACCGTAGCGGTTGCCGCTTGCGGAACAACTTGAGGGTGGGGATCCCCTTCTAATTCCCCACGGTAATGTGGTCTATGATGGGTTGCGGCTACCGGCGAAGGAGTTTGGTTAACGAGTCCCAAACTCGTTGTCGTGGTCGGGGTCCACCCCGAAATTACGGGAATAATGGGACCGACGAGGACCCGTGGTCGGGGTATGCAACAAAGGGTGGGTGTTCGAGGTAGCGGAGGAACATGATTGGCTAGACCTTATACCGGGCCTCACACCAAAGGAAGTGTGGACGGGAACAATTGCCCGGTTGGCACCAAGGTTAAGATCTCTTATGGGTAAAGCAACACACCTCTCGCGAGTGTAAAGAACCGTGACTCGTCACTCCCTCGTTCCGGGATATGGAATCTGCGAACGCGGCCGGAAAGGAGCTCCATGAAGTTCTAGTAAACCGGTGAAGGCCGACGGACATAGTTCTTCGAATAAAAGCAACCTCTTGAAGAAATGGTTATGAAAACCCGCATTGGTATTAGACTTTCCGGTCTAATGCCGTAGCTAGTGCATTAAACACCTCTTTCCTATAATGAACTTGTTGAGTACGCTCGTACTCATCCCACTCTTAAATCCCCCGCTTAGATATGGAGGCATCAAAGGAGGATCTACGAGTGCAACTCGAAGACCGAGGAGTCAACAACTACTTCAAAAGACGAGAACCCGTCAGAGGAGTCTGATACCACAACCAACAAGGAGAAAACCTAGTTTAGCCATAGAAGGGAACTAGCTTCCTAAACCTAGCTCCTATTTAGCTAGAATCTATTCTTAGCCTCTATAGCTAGTTAAATACTCTACAAATAGAGTTCGTGATAGGATTAGACTACGAGTCGTTCTTCTGGAGTTATCTGCAGCTTTTACCTCATTGTAAAGTAGGAGGCTCGTGATGATCTTATGTAACAGTAGTATGTGTGTAATTCTATAGACATGCCTTGGACCCGCATATGTTTCTGTTGTACCACTCTGAGCGATATAATACTAGTGGAACGGTGTTTCATTGGTGTTATATCAGACTTGCATACTACACCATGCAGTGGTATGCCGGGTCACCACAGCGGCCTTGGACCGGCGCTCTTTCAGCGGCTCCGACAGGCCGCCCTCCTCGACGATGTCCTCTTCAACTTCGGGTGCCTTCTGCCCCTCGGTCGATGCAACGTCAGTCGACTCTTCCTCCACCACGGGCGGAGCAACGTCCGGACCCGTCGCCGCGCTCGCCATGCCCCCGCGAGCCATGCTGGGTAGAGGAAAAACGTTGGCGGTGGGCTCGACGCGGCTAGCGCTCTCCTTCTCCGCTTGGCTCCCGGCGGCGGGCTCTTCCGGAGCCGACCCCGCACCCCCAAGGTCGGACGGCGCCGCCTTCCTCTCCGCGGCTTTCTTCTTTGCCTCGGCCGCCCTCGTGGCCGCCACCCCGGCCGCGGGCGGCTTCGTCAAGGTCTTCTTCTTGGACCTACGGGGGGTGAGGTGAGTCGACACCCGGTCCGGCCGCAAGAAGGACAAATTCGACAAGAAGTACTTACTTCACCGTGGGAATCGCTCTTACGCCCGGACCGGCCCGAGCTCCCGCATCGTTCGCGTCCTTCAAGGGACGCTGAAGCCTCATGGACCCTTCCAGGAGAGTGGGGCGCAGTCGCTTCGATAGCGGCTCAGCCCCTTCCTTGGAGGGCTCCGCCTTGTCCTCCGGGCGAGAGGTCGCCTCTTCTTCAGCCGCGCCCTGGGACGAGGACTCGGCACCCCTCTTCGACCCGCGCGGGAGTCTGATGAAGTCCCGCGCCTCCGAGTCCGACTCGGTGCGCTCCTCCTCCTCGTCGACCTCTTCCTCCTCGCCCTCGGTCATCTCCGGTGGTTCCTTCCCGGCGAGAGGAGGGAGGTGGTCCGCGATCTTCTGCCAACGCTGTAATCGAATCAAAGGGACAAGTCAGAAAGGAAGAAGCGCGGCTAGGCTGTGCGAAGTCGCCATGCGAAGCATTACCTGAGGCGCTGGGGTGTCTTCGGTGTAAGGCTGCAAGCCGTCTTCGAAGGAGGTGAAGGTGGCAGTGGTGATCTTGGCGAGCGCCTTCCGGTACTCGCCCTCGTCCCACTCGGTCGCCGTCGACCGGGTGCGGTCGTTCGTCCCCGTACTCCCACATGGGGTGAGCTCGGCACCGCAGGGGGATCAGCCGCCGGCCAAGCCAACAGTTGTACATGTCGACCGCCGTCGGGCCGTCATCTTTTAGCGCTCGGATCGCTTGGCGCATATCCTTCACCACCTTCTCCGCTCGCGCGGCGGCGACCGGACATTGAGGCGCCGCGGGACGCTCGGCTCGGGACCGTATTGGGGAATGCACACCTCGCCCGGGGAGTGTACTCCTTGGCATAGAACCGGAAACGACGCCACGGCCGATCGCGCCTTCTTGGGGAGCGCCATGTCGATGAAGCTTTCCCCGGACTTCACCGGAAGGTGATCCCCCGTTCGGGATGAGTGCTTCGCCGTTCTTGCCGGCCCGAGTCGCCCGCCCGTGGAAGATGGACACCCACAGCGGGAAGTAGGGCGGACAGCCCAAGTAGCATTCGCACGCCGCCACGAACAGAGAAATCTGCCGGACGCCGTGCGGCCCGAGGTCGGAGACCTTGATGCCGTAGAAGGCCGAGCAACCGCCGGAGGAAATCGGAGGTGGGGAGAGCGAATCCGCGATCGAGGAAGCTCAGGAAGATCACGAACTCCCCGGACCGCGGGAGGGGCTCCGTCTCGTTCGCCGGCGGAACCCGCCATCGCTCTTGGTTGAACTCCGGGATGACTCCGGAGGCGACGTACGGGAGGAGAGACTCCCGCGTGACCTTCGACTTGCCCCAGCCTTTCGTCGCCATGGATGCGTGTGAAGTTTGGAATGAAGATGAGATAGAGAGAAGATGGGAGATGAATGCGGAGGAGTGTTGAACCCTAATCCCGGGGGCAACCCTTTATACCGCCCGCACTCGCTCGCATTGAGGATGAAATCTGTTCGTTGAATCGTCCCGAATCGCCGCCCCGCAATCAACGGTCAAGATCTGCGCCGTCTCCGGCTGAATAGCCGTTAAACTAGCCGTTAGCGGTCACGTCGAGCCCAACGGTCAACAACACGCAAACGGTTTGCGCCTCGGTCAACGTGAAATCTAGCCGTTGGCCTCTCCACGTGTCTCTATGATGACTACGCGTCGACTGGCAAACGGCGATTGGCTAGAGCCGACTGTCACACGCCGACTGACTGATCAAGTTCTGGCGACTGGAGACTGTCACCGCACCCGCGACTTTATCTTTGGAAGCCCGGCGGCGACTCATCTTGATTTATCACCGCGCCTCTCCAAGACTTGCTCCGCATCCGCGCTTCTTCACCACCGCGCTTGGGGACTACTGATGGGGATATGCCCATAGGGGGTGGGTCGCCAGTCCCACTCGCCGTGAAGATGGAGGCTTGGGTGGATCGCCAGTCGCCCAAGCGACTGGGCCCTAAGGCGATTGGGCCGTGATCCTAAGGAGGAGGTCCACACGGCTGGACAAGAAGATTACTTGCGAGAGGGATAGCGGATCCCGGATTAGTAGCAACTGATATGATCCGGAGTCATCTCCATGTAACCCTAGATCGGGGTGCTTATATAAACCCCCGAGCTTAAACCCTAGAGGACACCTTACTCGAGATCCAATCTCCCCCGTAAGCTCTCGGCGTAGCCGCCGACCGAGCCCCCCCATTGTAATTCTCCACCGAGCAATAAAGATCTAGCAGGACGTAGGCCTTTTACTCTCCGGAGGGGCCGAACTCCGGGTAAAACCCTTGCGTCTCTTGCACCTCGACCCGTAGATGGCAATGTTCCCTTCCCCTCGCATCAACGAAGTGCTACCCCCTGTAGCATCTGCCGTGGTTACATCCACGACAACAATGCTTACCGGAACAATTCTAGTAACAACTATAGGCCATATCCTTATAATAATGGCAACGGCTATGGTAATTCTTATGGGAATTCTTACAATAATAATAGGAACACACCCCCTGGACTTGAAGCCATGCTTAAAGAATTTATTAGTACACAAACTGCTTTTAACAAATCTGTTGAAGAAAAGCTTGGGAAAATTGATATACTTGCTTCTAAAGTTGATAGTCTTGCTCGTCGATGTTGATCTTTTGAAATCGAAAGTTATGCCTAATGAGAATCATCATAATAAGATTATTACTACAGCAAATGCCATCCAAGTTAGAATTAATGAGAATATAAGATTAATGGCTGAACTGCGTGCTAGGTGGGATAGGGAAGAAAATGAAAAACTAGCTAAAGAGAAGAATGTAGCTAAAGTTTGGACTATTACCACCACTAGTAATGCTAATGCTACACATGTTGCTGCACCTCCTACTAATAATAATAAAAGAATTGGTGTTAGCAATGTTTCCACTTCTAATGCAAAGCGCGAAAAACTGCCTGAAACTGCTAAAACTGCTGAAATTGCCTGTGATAAAGCTGCTGAATTTTTTTTCAACATTGGGGATGATGATCCCATTGCTTTAGATTATAATGGTTTGAATTTTGATGATTGCCACATCTCTGAAGTTATAAAGTTCTTGCAAAAACTTGCTAAAAGTCCTAATGCTAGTGCTATAAATTTGGCCTTTACACATCATATTACAAATGCTCTCATAAAAGCTAGAGAAGAGAAACTAGAGCGCGAAGCCTCTATTCCTAAAAAGCGAGAGGATGGTTGGGAGCCCATCATTAAGATGAAGGTTAAAGATTTTGATTGTAATGCTTTATGTGATCTTGGTGCAAGTATTTCCGTTATGCCTAAGAAAATTTATAATATGCTTGACTTGCCACCGCTGAAAAATTGTTATTTGGATGTTAATCTTGCTGATCATTCTACAAAGAAACCTTTGGGTAAAGTTGATAATGTTCGTATTACCGTTAACAATAACCTTGTCCCCGTTGATTTTGTTGTCTTGGATATTGAATGCAATGCATCTTGTCCCATTATATTGGGAAGACCTTTTCTTCGAACTGTTGGTGCTATTATTGATATGAAGGAAGGTAATATAAAATATCATTTTCCTCTCAAGAAAGGTATGGAACACTTCCCTAGAAAGAGAATGAAGGTACCTTTTGATTATTATGAGAACAAATTATGATGTTGACACTTCGTCTCTCGATAATACTTGATACACACTTTCTGCGCCTAGCTGAAAGGCGTTAAAGAAAAGCGCTTATGGGAGACAACCCATGTTTTTACCTACAGTACTTTGTTTTTATTTTGTGTCTTGGAAGTTGTTTACTACTGTAGCAACCTCTCCTTATCTTAGTTTTGTGTTTTGTTGTGCCAAGTAAAGTCTTTGATAGTAAAGTAAGTACTAGATTTGGATTACTGCGCAGTTCCAGATTTCTTTGCTGTCACGAATCTGGGTCCACCTCCCTGTAGGTAGCTCAGAAAATTAAGCCAATTTACGTGCATGATCCTTAGATATGTACGCAACTTTCATTCAATTTGAGCATTTTCATTTGAGCAAGTCTGGTGCCATTTTAAAATTCGTCAATACGAATTGTTCTGTTTTGACAGATTCTGCCTTTTATTTCGCATTGCCTCTTTTGCTATGTTGGATGAATTTCTTTGATCCACTAATGTCCAGTAGCATTATGCAATGTCCAGAAGTGTTAAGAATGATTGTGTCACCTCTGAATATGTTAATTTTTATTGTGCACTAACCCTCTAATGAGTTGTTTCGAGTTTGGTGTGGAGGAAGTTTTCAAGGATCAAGAGAGGAGTATGATGCAACATGATCAAGGAGAGTGAAAGCTCTAAGCTTGGGGATGCTCCGGTGGTTCACCCCTGCATATATCAAGAAGACTCAAGCGTCTAAGCTTGGGGATGCCCAAGGCATCCCCTTCTTCATCGACAACATTATCAGGTTCCTCCCCTGAAACTATATTTTTATTCCATCACATCTTATGTGCTTTGCTTGGAGCATCGGTTTGTTTTTGTTTTTTGTTTTGTTTGAATAAAATGGATCCTAGCATTCACTTTATGGGAGAGAGACACGCTCCGCTGTAGCATATGGACAAGTATGTCCTTGGTTTCTACTCATAGTATTCATGGCGAAGTTTCTCCTTCGTTAAATTGTTATATGGTTGGAATTGGAAAATGATACATGTAGTAATTGCTATAAATGTCTTGGGTAATGTGATACTTGGCAATTGTTGTGCTCATGATTAAGCTCTTGCATCATATGCTTTGCACCCATTAATGAAGAAATACATAGAGCATGCTAAAATTTGGTTTGCATATTTGGTTTCTCTAAGGTCTAGATAATTTCTAGTATTGAGTTTGAACAACAAGGAAGACGGTGTAGAGTCTTATAATGTTTTCAATATGTCTTTTATGTGAGTTTTGCTGCACCGGTTCATCCTTGTGTTTGTTTCAAATAAACCTTGCTAGCCTAAACCTTGTATCGAGAGGGAATACTTCTCATGCATCCAAAATACTTGAGCCAACCACTATGACATTTGTGTCCACCATACCTACCTACTACATGGTATTTTCCGCCATTCCAAAGTAAATTGCTTGAGTGCTACCTTTAAAATTCCATCATTCACCTTTGCAATATATAGCTCATGGGACAAATAGCTTAAGAACTATTGTGGTATTGAATATGTAATTATGCACTTTATCTCTTATTAAGTTGCTTGTTGTGCGATAACCATGTTCACTGGGGACGCCATCAACTATTCATTGTTCAAAACAAGCCTAAGATCATCAAAATCGGAGTCCGGATGCTAAAGTTATGCCCATTTTAGTTTTGGTGTTTCTGCAGTTTTGCCAGGCCGGATTTTTCAGAAATATCCGGGCCGGATTATCCGGGCCGGATATTTCGGAAATATCCGGCCCCCCCGAAATCGGCTAAGGACCGGAAGAAAAGCAGCTCTGGATAGGGGCCGGATTTTTGGCCGGATTTTGACCAAGTTTTGTCCCTGAGGCCGGATAATCCGCCCCCCCCCCCCCCGGATAATCCGGCCTCAACTTGGGCCGGAATATCCGGCCCTGGTTTTGCCCAAACGGCTCGATTTTCTTGGGGGGTATAAATACCCCCCTTCTTCCTCCTTGGGCTGTGGCTTCTCTCACTCTCTCTCTCCTCCATTGTTGAACTAGAGAAGCTTGCTCTATCTCTCAATCCCTCCATGATTCTTGCCCCCATTTGAGGGAAAAGAGAGAGGAGATCTAGATCTACATTTCTACCAATCAAATCCATCTCTTTGTGAGTGGAACTCTCTAGATCTTGATCTTGGTGTTCTTTGTGAATTCCTTTGTTCTTCCTCTCTTATTCCCCCAATAGCTTTTGTAGCTTTGTTGGAATTTGAGAGAGAAGGACTTGAGCATCTTTGTGGTGTTCTTGCCATTGCATTTGGTGCATCGGTTTGAGTTCTCCACGGTGATTCGTGGTGGTGAAAACAAGAAGGTTGTTACTCTTGGGTTCTTGGAACCCTAGACGGATTCTAGGCCTTTGTGGCGGTTTGTTGGGAGCCTCCAATTAAGTTGTGGATGTGTGCCCCAATCTTTGTGTAAGGCTCGGTTTCCGCCTCGAAGGAAATCCCTTAGTGGAACCGTGACCTAGGCCTTTGTGGCGAGGGTCACCGGAGATTTAGGTGAGGCGCCTTCGTGGCGCTCGGTGTGTGGTGTGAGTACCGCATCTTGGGGTGAGGCCTTTGTGGCGTTGGTGTGCATCGAGCAACCACACCTCAAGGTGAGCCTCTTGTGTCGTTCGGGAGCACTAAGCCACCGCACCTCTCCAACGGAGATTAGCACTCGCAAGAGTGTGAACTTTGGGATAAATCATCATCTCCCGCGTGCCTCGGTTATCTCTATACCCGAGCTCTTTACTTATGCACTTTATCTTGTGATAGCCATCGTGCTTGAAGTTATATATATCTTGCTATCACATACTTGCTTGTATTGCTTAGCATAAGTTGTTGGTGCACATAGGTGAACCTTTGCTTAGAATAAGTTGTTGGTGCACATAGGTGAACCATAGTATATAGGCTTTGGGCTTGACAAAGTAAACGCTAGTTTTATTCCGCATTTGTTAAGCCCATCTCGTAAAAGTTTTAAACCGCCTATTCACCCCCCCTCTAGGCGACATCCGTATCCTTTCAATTGGTATCAGAGCAAGGTCTCTCATTCTTAGGCTTCACCACCTTGAGAGTAAAGATGTCGGCTAGAGGATTAGTGCACGATAACACTCTTATTTTAGATGGCACAAATTATGATGTTTGGAAAATTTGCATGCTTAGTCATTTTCGGGACATTGACCCTCATATGGAGAAAATTGTAGATATAGGTTTTTCTCCTCCTATGGATTCACAAAATCTATCTTTAGAGGATGAGAAAAATTTATATCTCAATTCTCAAGCTTGTAATGTTCTTATGAATGCTTTGCGAGATGTAGGTCTTTTTCCATACTTGCCTTTTTGGAGCGCTCATGAGTTATGGACAAAAATTCAAGATAAATATGATGTGTCCAATATTATTAAGGATGATTGCATTGCTTCCACTTCCGGCCGTGATGAGTTCTCATCTTCATCCACTTCACCAAAGTGTGTCAAGACACAAGGTAATGATATGGTGAGTGGTGATGAAAATTGCAATGTTGATATTAAGCTTACTATTGATGATTCTTCATCTCTATCTCATTGCAATGCTTCATCTACGGACTCAAACACATCTAGCACTAGAAATGATTTACATGCTTGTGTTGATAGTCCTTGCATATCATGTGTAAGTTGCTTGAATAAATCTAATGATGATATGCTTGCATTGTCTTGTGGCCATGATAAAAATGCTTCTATTTCCTCTAGTTGTTGTGTGTCTAACAATGTAGAGGAAACCAAAGATTCTATTGGTCAAGACAAGATCTTGAAAGGAGCATCAAGTAACTCCTCATCTTTATCTCACGGTCCTCATGTATGCCTTATGGCCAAGGGTTCCACAGTACCTCCTACCATGGAACCTAATATGTCTCGTGGTGATAAGGATGAGGATGAATATGAAGAACAGGATTGGGTTGTCTCTCTACGCGATAAGGGTAAGAGTGTATTCAAGGTTCTTTGCAAAGATAAAATTGCTAGCACTCACTTCTTTGAAATCTTGACTACCGCTATTGAGAGCCAAAAACTTATTTGGATGCATGAGAACACCATTGATAAAATGGGTGCTCTTGAACGTGAGTACGCCAATGATGTGGCATCTCTAAAGGATGAACTTGAAGAAGAACAAACCACCAAGGAAGCTCTTGAGGAAACCTTTGCTCTAGAATTGTCTAGAGAAAAGGAAAACCATGATAAAGCTCTTGAGGTGGCAAATGAACTAAAGCTAAAAAATGATAAGCTTGTGTTTGTTAATGCTAAACTCCTTGAGGATTTTGAGCAACTCAAAAAGGGCTCAAGGGTTATTGAGAGTGCGCTCACCAAACTCACCGAGTCGCATGAGCAACTTAAAGCTTCTTATCTAAAAGAGCATGACAACTTGCCTTCTCCCATTACTATTAATAATGATGCTTGTGCTACTAACTCTACTTCTTGTGAAGCATCTATCTTGAAGGAGAATGTTGAGCTAAGGGCTCAACTTAAATTGCTAACTAGCAATTATGGGAAATTGGAAGAAAA
Source organism: Lolium rigidum (assembly GCF_022539505.1). Lineage (NCBI taxonomy): Eukaryota > Viridiplantae > Streptophyta > Magnoliopsida > Poales > Poaceae > Lolium > Lolium rigidum. The sequence continues at coordinate 40,585,449 of NC_061513.1, read as the reverse complement.
TCATGGAAAGCTTTCTAGCTCCCATGAGGATCTTCTAGCCTCTCATGATAGGCTAAAGTTAGCTCATGAGGCTATAATATCTAAGGCAACACATTGTGAGCCTCATGTGGGTACTAGCACTACTACTCAAAATGTTATATTGCCATGTGCTAGTCCTAGTAATTCATCCACTCATAATATTGCTAAATCTTGTGATGAATTATCTTCCTTGCCTTGTTGCTCTAACAATGAAGGTTCTACTTCCTCTAGTACTTGTGTTGTTACTAACCATGTAGAGGAAATCAAAGAGCTCAAGGCCCAAGTCTCTTCTTTGAAGAACGACTTGGTAAAGGGTCATGAAGGGAAATGCAAACTTGACAAGATGTTGAGTGTGCAACAATCCCCCAATGACAAGAGTGGACTTGGATTCAACTCCCACAATAAGATCAAGTCCAAGAACAACAATAAGAAGAAGGGCCAAGTACAAGTCAAAGACCCGGCCAAGATTGTTTGCTTCAAGTGCAAAATTGAAGGGCATCATGTTAGATCTTGCCCTTTGAAGAAGAAGCAAAAAGGGAAGCGGCCTCAAGCTCAAACTCATATTCAACCTCAAGTTGAAGAAATGCCACTTCCCAAGAAGAATCAAGCCAATGCTCCCATTGTGGAGAAATCTAGTGAGAAGAAGGAGAAGAAAAGAACTTGCTACATATGCCGTGAGAAGGGCCACATCTCCTCCTTTTGCACTATTGGTACCTCATCCAACTCTATCACCATTGATGATGTTTATTCTCTTCGTAAGGATGAGGGTGGCAATGTGTTTGCCAAATATGTTGGTGCTCAAAGTGGTGTCAAGAAAAGAACCATTTGGGTTGCCAAGCCTATTGTGACTAACCTCTTAGGACCCAACTTAGTTGGGGACCAACAATTCAAAACTTGATCAATAGGTGCTTGTTGGAGGGCATTGGAGACTTGGCTACATCATGAAGAATTAAGGGATCTTCATCATTTATATTATATCAAGCCAAGTCTTTTGATTATCTTGCTACTATCATATATCCAATGTTCCTCCTTGCGGTAACATGTTCTCAACTCATTTATATTGAAAGTTACTCGCCCCTTTGCATGTGTTAGTTTTGTTCCTAACATGTGTTTGTATATGTTGTGCTTCCTAATAGTTTTGCTTGAGAAATCAAGTCTATGCATGTTGGGTTGCACACCATGTATTTGTGTTTGTGTTGGAGCCTCTTTGCATCTTGTTGTATCATATATGGCTCTTATGAGCGATTAATGGACAATCCCATTTTGGGGGAGTGATATTCCTTTGGGAATTTCATGATCCTAACCAATGTGTGTACATGAGGAATATCACTTAGAATTGATATTGCGAGATTATCTAGTCGCTATGTGGTATGTCATCTTCATGAGAAATTCAAATTCTAATGTCCATTAATATCTCTACTTGGATCTTATTTGCCTCTTGTGAAAATAAATTCCTTATCACATTATGGGGGAGTAATAAGCTTTGTGCATATTACAAACCTAGAAAATGTGAACATTTGAGGTTGTGTCACATAGAATTGATACCGTAAATTGTCTCTCTCCTATGTGGCATGTTTGCTCAAACAAGCTCCAATTTGCTTAAATGGCTTCATTGCTAATATCTTTGTGGATCTTATTTGTGAAAGTTTTTCTTGGCATTGCTTTTCACAACGTGTCCCTCAATACAATTTTGGAAAACCATGTGCTTCAAGTCATACTATTGATTGCTTTGCATGTTGGTATGAATACTATTAATTGCTTTGCATGTTGGTATGAATACTATTAATTGCTTTGCATGTTGGTATGACTAATTGAAGCTATCAAGAAACTATCTTTGCATGATGGTTAACTCTTATCTTTTATCATATGCTTTGTTCGTTTTAAATATGATCTTATATATGTATACTTACAAACTACCACCGGGAAATATTTCCTAATACCTCTTGTCCTAGGACAAGTGGTAATCAATGATGAGGTAGATATTTATTGATCATATCTACATTGGCTCTTGTGTTTAAATTGCCTTATTCATTGCCATGAATTTGCTGTGCTTTGACTCCCATGTGTCTTCCTTGCATCTCATGGATCTAATTTGTCTATTCAAACTTTCTTAGCATTTTTAGTAGATAAAGGTAGCGTGATGATCCTAGTTTTGTGCATTTTGTATCCATATTCTAAATCCTAGATAATGCACTAATCTTGGGGGAGCTCTCCTATATTTGTTATAATGCATAAACTTCTCTTGATCATTATCAAAAATTTGGTTTTGGGAGACATAAATTTTCTTTTTGGTACTTTGTGCCATCATAAAAAGTGTCGAGGGTTTGGTTTATTTGTTGGAACCTTGCTCTCTTGGGAGTTGGTTATATCATTCCTTTGTGCTTAGGCTTAATTAGCTTCTTATAATGAGATAAGTCTTTGGAGTCAATCTTGTGTTGATTTGATTCTTTGATATAATTTGGGCAACCATTGTCTCTTAATTTATTTGGTGTTTTGTCCAAATTGTATCTTTCTTTGGTTCTTAAAAGTATTGTGCATGCATATTGAATATATGTATATCTTATGGCATGTGTCACTTTCTTTGATCCAATATATAGGGTAAACTCCATCAAATCCTAATTTGATTAAGATGTGCATGAAATTCAATTTCATATCTATATGCACATAGTTTTGTGGAGTTTGTCCTATATGTTGTAGTGTTTCTAACTACTTCGGACCCAATTAGTTTGGGGACCATTTTGTACTTACCTTTGTGTTAGGTACAATGGATATGCATTGGATGCTTGTCTCACTCTTGGAAAGAAGTGGTGACTCAATGGTAACTTGAGGCAAGCTAGGATGGTCAACGAACACATATCTACTACATCCACACCAATGTTATCTTGGTAACGAGTATCTTCTCATGCATACTTTTCTTGTATCCAACCTTATGGTTGCATCTTGGCATGAATCTCTTGATTTGCAAATAGTGTGCTTCTTGCAAAAGTCTTAATGAAACCTCTTTATTTTGAATGTGAGTAATTTGAGATGAGTGCATTTGTTGGGAAGTATATTAAATCATGCTCATGATTCATCCATCCCAACTATGCCTATCTAGCAATTTTATTGCATATCAATTCCTCAAGGCTCTCACATGTGCAATATAGATGAAAGTGCAAATTTAGTTATTTCTTTTGGTATCCTCGTTTGTGATACTTGTTGACTTTCTCAATGCATCCCAACTATCTTCTTTCTCTTGTTGATATTTGTGATGTATTTTAGATGTTTGTGGATGAAGTTCATGAATGTACAATAAGATAAAATTGAGCCTTTGGCCATGCTAATAAGCAAAAATTCTTATTGGTATATTGCATGACTTCGTCTTGGATATCATGCTATATTTGTTGCATATCTATTTTGTGTGTGCATGTTTCTTTGTGGATAAATATCTCTGTGATATTGCCCACTTAGAGAAACTTATACACATAAGAGATGATACATCTCCTTTTGATATCTTATTTATTTATTGCATGTTGATTGGTCATGCCAAGCAATATAATTCATTGAAGACTATGATGATGCTTTTTGCTCATCCTTGTAATAGTCTTATAATATGCTTTATCATGCCTTTCACATATCCTCTTGGTTGAGCCTTTTTATTATGGTGCCTCTTACTTGTTGCTCAACTATTTGTTTGTTGCAAGTGTTAAGCTTATTGTTCTATCTATGATCTATTGCAAATGTTTGTATTTTAAATGGTAATAAGGGAGCGAGGATTCCATGTTATGCATATTGTATTCAAATGCAACATTTTATTTTATGCATGTACCTTGGGGAGCTTCCTCATTTGATTTAGAGCACTATCTTGTGGTGATCATTAGAGTTTGATTCACTTGGTATCTTTTGTTTTTGAATGATATTATGGGAGTGATGATTCCATGTTTGTGCACTTTATACTCCAATGCAAATTGTCTAGTTTTGTGCACAAACCTTGGGGAGCTTCCTCATATTACTTAGAGCAATCTTCTTGATCTTATCATAATATCTATCTTTCTATTGGTATCTTCTTTGTGGTTCATTTGGTTGCTTGCTTCATTTGTTGAAGCTTCTTGACTTTGTTATCTTTTTGCAATCTTTGACCCTACCTATAGTGTGATTCCTTCCGAATATTCGTCATTGGATATGTGCATTTGATTCCACTCAAATTATGAGAAATGCACACGCTATGGAGGAACTCTCACTATATTGACCTTCTAAATTTTTCACCCATTTCGGCAATTGGTGCCAATGGGGGAGAAGTTTGGAGGGTTTAAGGGAATTTGGTTATGTCTTTGCTTTGTGCTTAAGCATGTGCCTTTATTGCATTGCATCTTGTTGCTTTGCATAGTTGAATATTTAGAGGAAAATCCACTAGGCTTTGAATGCCAATATATGCAATAAAAGTCAAGATCATTCACGCATGCGTATATTATGGGGGAGTTTGCTATATATATTCAACTTATTGTTACTTAAATTCCTTATATAAACCCTCTCAAAGAGATTGTCATCAATTACCAAAATGGGGGAGATTGAAAGTGCATGGAGCCCCCATGTGTGGTTTTGGTAATTAATGACAATCCCTATGGACTAATGTTTGCATTTGAGTTATATTTGTAGGAGTTGTCCATAGGCAATTCTTGAACCATATGTTGGCTTCAAGGTTGCAATAAGAAGAATTTGATGAAGGATATCAAGTGTCAAGTATGTCTTGAAGATGAAGATGAAGTGAGCCCTCAAGTTACTTCAAGACATCAATATGATGAAGAATGAAGAATGAAGTGCAAGTTCAAGATGAGCCATCTCGAAGAGATCCTTTACTTGAGTCTTGCCATCCATATGGTGATCATGGAGATGTGAAGATGCGCCGAAGAAGAAGCTCTCCCATGGTGGATTATGGGGGAGCAATCCACATGGTGGTCATGGTTATGTGAAGATGCGCCGAAGAAGAAGCTCTCCCATGGTGGATTATGGGGGAGCAATCCACAAGACTTCGTCAAGCAAGCACAAGCAAGAAAGGCGTTCCATCTTGTTGAGGTCAAGATCGTCGTCATCAAGCTCAAGTGGAATGCACAAGTATAAGGTTTGCTCTTGATAGGGTTTCTTTCTCACCGGTCTCATAGTGTAGTTCGAGACCGGTTTATAGTTTAGTTGCCGTACTATCAAGAGGGCTCTCGAGTGAGTAACTCGATCGTATCGTTCGGAGAGAGCTCAAACCTTTGCATCCTTGCATCATCTTTCTTGGTTGTTATTTGGACCTTATCCATGTGATATTTTAGAGCTTGTGCTTATTCTCATGACAAGCTCTAGTTCATCGAAAATGGATTTCGTATAGATCACTTGTTGCGTTTTCGAGTTTGGTTCATCATCTTCCTTGGTTGTTATTTGGATCTTATCCATGTGATGATTTAGAGCTTGTGCTCATTCTCATGACAAGCTCTAGTTCATCAAGAATGGTTTTTGCACGGGCAACTTGTTGCATTTTCGAGATTGGAGGTTTTACCGGTATGTCTTTTTTAGATAGGTCAAACCTTTCATCATTTGTTTCTATCCTCCCTTGTTGGACTATGATGGTTTCCTGCATGATCTTGTAGAGCTTGTTCCTAGCTTCAAAACAAGCCTAAGATCATCAAAATCGGAGTCCGGATGCTAAAGTTATGCCCATTTTAGTTTTGGTGTTTCTGCAGTTTTGCCAGGCCGGATTTTTCAGAAATATCCGGGCCGGATTATCCGGGCCGGATATTTTGGAAATATCCGCCCCCGAAATCGGCTAAGGACCGGAAGAAAAGCAGCTCTGGATAGGGGCCGGATTTTTGGCCGGATTTTGTCCAGGTTTTGTCCCTGAGGCCGGATTATCCGCCCCCCGGATAATCCGGCCCCAACTTGGGCCGGAATATCCGGCCCTGGTTTTGCCCAAACGGCTCGATTTTCTTGGGGGTATAAATACCCCCCTTCTTCCTCCTTGGGCTGTAGCTTCTCTCACTCTCTCTCTCCTCCATTGTTGAACTAGAGAAGCTTGCTCTATCTCTCAATCCCTCCATGATTCTTGCCCCCATTTGAGGGAAAAGAGAGAGGAGATCTAGATTTACATTTCTACCAATCAAATCCATCTCTTTGTGAGTGGAACTCTCTAGATCTTGATCTTGGTGTTCTTTGTGAATTCATTTGTTCTTCCTCTCTTATTCCCCCAATAGCTTTTGTAGCTTTGTTGGAATTTGAGAGAGAAGGACTTGAGCATCTTTGTGGTGTTCTTGCCATTGCATTTGGTGCATCGGTTTGAGTTCTCCACGGTGATTCGTGGTGGTGAAAACAAGAAGGTTGTTACTCTTGGGTTCTTGGAACCCTAGACGGATTCTAGGCCTTTGTGGCGGTTTGTTGGGAGCCTCCAATTAAGTTGTGGATGTGTGCCCCAATCTTTGTGTAAGGCCCGGTTTCCGCCTCGAAGGAAATCCCTTAGTGGAACCGTGACCTAGGCCTTTGTGGCGAGGGTCACCGGAGATTTAGGTGAGGCGCCTTCGTGGCGTTCGGTGTGTGGTGTGAGTACTGCATCTTGGGGTGAGGCCTTTGTGGCGTTGGTGTGCATCGAGCAACCACACCTCAAGGTGAGCCTCTTGTGGCGTTCGGGAGCACTAAGCCACCGCACCTCTCCAACGGAGATTAGCACTCGCAAGAGTGTGAACTTCGGGATAAATCATCGTCTCCCGCGTGCCTCGGTTATCTCTATACCCGAGCTCTTTACTTATGCACTTTATCTTGTGATAGCCATCGTGCTTGAAGTTATATATACTCCCTCCGGTTCATATTAATTGACTTTAATATGGATGTATCTAGACACATTTTAGTTCTAGATACATCCATACTGAAGTCAATTAATATGGATCGGAGGGAGTATCTTACTATCACATACTTGCTTGTATTGCTTAGCATAAGTTGTTGGTGCACATAGGTGAACCTTTGCTTAGAATAAGTTGTTGGTGCACATAGGTGAACCATAGTATATAGGCTTTGGGCTTGACAAAGTAAACGCTAGTTTTATTCCGTATTTGTTAAGCCCATCTCGTAAAAGTTTTAAACCGCCTATTCACCCCCCCTCTAGGCGACATCCGTATCCTTTCACATCTCCACTCGTCTCCCCCAGAAGCCCCCCACGACCACTTTTTTTTATCCGGACGGCGAAAAACGGTCCAGTTAGGCCCCCGGTTCCTCGTTTTGGTCCGGATTTGAGCCTATTTTCGTCCGGACTCCCCATGCCATCCTCGGTTTCCCGGGGGTCTCCCGGGGACTCCGGATGGAGCAAAACCAATCGCCCACGCCCACGTGTCTCCTCTTTCGTCCGGACTCCCCGGGTCATCCTCTTTTTTTCCGAGAAACGCCGCTTGGGGAGCACACGACTGGAAATATACTGCCCCCGACCGGACGAAAATTTCGCCGGATTTAGGCGTGAAGAGAGCGAACGAGTGGGGATGCTCTAAGGTAGTGGTGAGCAACTAAACAATTGGTTTACAAACAACACGGCAGTAAAACAGACGGATGCAACAGGTTCAGCAAAACACAAGGCTGACCTGGTATGACCCGGCCGACGTGGCGTCCAGTCCGCAGCTATACAAGGGGCAAAACGGGGAATCCAGACCCGCCCACCGAACGGCACTCGGCCTCTGCTAATTTAACCACCCCCATTTCGAATTCCTCTTCGTTCCTCCCCCTGCTCTCCCCTTCCCGAACCTTCGAGGGCTCCAGGCCCCACTCGCTCGCCAGCCTAGATCCGAAGCGCCTCGCCCTCCGACCAGTGCAGCAACCGGTCCGCCGCGAAGGAAGACGTGCCGAGCCGCCCGCCGGCGCGCACGCGGTAAGAGCCTGCCTTCGTCCCCGCGGTTCGATTCGTGTGCTTTTTGGCGGGAATTTTTGGTTGCTGCGGCTTGGAAGCAGGAGGGAAACCGGAACCGGGCGTAGTTTTCCGGCCGCGTCGGTGGAGGGATGCGCGAGCGTATAAGGGTCTGCATCTCCGCGCTTCGATTCGATTCGCGCGATGCTAATTTTCATGGAGGGTTTTGGTTGCTCGGAGCCGCGGGGTGATTCGGCCGCGCCGGCGACGGTCGACGCCGCGGGCGAACATCTAGGGTTTCATTTGGGAACCGTACGGATGGAGGATTGATTGGTTCAGGTCAGGATGATGCGCGGAGCGGGGCTGTGTAGCCTGATGAAAAAACAAATTGGTCGTCTCGTTCTAATTTGTCGCGCGAGTTGAGAAATATACTTGCGAAATCCGCGTGTTTGCCGTTTGGTGTTCTGAATGCCGGTACTGCTTGACGAACCTTTGTTGGTTATCTAATTGGGAATCTAATTTGTGTCGCGAGTTGATTACTGTTTGGGAAAATCCGTGCGGTCTCACTGAAACTGTCTGTGATATTTCTGAATCCTGATACTGTCGATTCCGTGCCAGGAAAGGGACCAGGGAGGGAGGATGGTCGCCCTGGAGCTGTACCGCAAGACCACCATCGGCGTGAACCTCACGGAGACGCTGGACGAGATGGTCTTCAGCGGCAGGCTCGCCCCCGAGCTCGCCGTCCGGGTCCAGCTGCAGTTCGACGAGGTTCGACCCTGAACGCCAACTGATAAACAGGTTCTGAAGTGTGATGCATGAGTCGCTGGGTGTTTTGATCTTGCGTGCATGTTGTTATTTTAGTCCATGAGAGACGTGCTGGAGCAAAAGCTGACGAGCAGGGCTTCCTTCAAGGTACGACATGCCATCTCTGTTTGGCTACATATGCATCTTATTTACTATCACCGTCGATGTTGTAAGGGAATCCTGAGGTAGTGAGATACAATGATTATGCTGTAAAACCTTCTTCTATCTTAATAAAGATCGGCCACTGGCCTTTCGATTATTACTACCTGCCAGTTTAGCTGTACTGATCCAAACAGTACTTGTGTACTTATGTTGTAGTAGTAAATAACTTGGCATGGCATTCTCCAAGTTCACCACAGGACATTGGCCTTATACGAGCACATTTGGCATCCTTCTCTGGAAAAGAAACATGAACCTGTCTACTAGCAAATCAGGCACTTGGTTAAATCTTCTGTCGATAAGATGCGGAAATACAATTGTATATCGTCTTTTGGCAGATTTGTTTTCTTTTTCCTGAAAAATAATACTCGTATAAAATATGTAACTATGTGCTGATGTTGATTGTTTAGCATCAAAGATAAACTGTCTGCACCATGATCGGCATGTGGACAGTTCTATTCGGCTGTTCCTAACTTATATCTGAACCTATATGGATAATTATTTGTTTCTTGCCAACTACTTTTGTGCAATCATTTCCATGTACTATTTGAAACTTTCGCTATATTTTGGTGAACAACATACTTGCGTGCTCCACTGTATTGATATCACCATTCAAAAAAAAGACCATTCAAAAAACCGTATTGATATCATGTGGATTCACATATTCCTTAGTCCTTACTGACTGAAGTAGAATAGCATCTTTTTCTGAAGCAAGGAAACAATGCTGATGAAAGGTTGCATATGCCTCTTTTTTTCTGTTGCTGCTGCTAATGATTTTATATTAAAAAACTGTAGAGATTTGAAGTGAAATCCTGATATATATTCTTGTCAGCTGCCTGTCAGTGTAGTAATGTTTATTAAGTTTTTGTTTCTGTCAATTTTTTTTAGGTGTCGTTATTATTTGGCATATTATTTTATAAACAAACTTCTGCAAATTAAGTCACTTTATGGTAAATAAATACCAAGTTCCAGATTCAGCAGTGGTGAATATACACATGCAGGCGGAAATACTACTGAAGAAATATACCTTTTTATTGCTTACTACTATTAGGGGTAAACTGTCTGTCCGTAACATGGTCACATGCAAGTATGTAGATTTCCTGTCCTTATTTCTATTTAGACCCGCTAATAATTAAATATTTATTTGCTAACGATAGGTTCCTGCAACAATTTCCAAATTGTTACTGACTGAAGTTGAAGAACTCCTTTTCTGTATCCAAACCAGGAAACAATTCCGGAAACGGCACTTATTTTTGCATGGCCTGGGATGCATCTAGATTATGTTGTTTATTACTGAAAATAAGACTTGTATGTGGTAATAGTTTCACTCGGATTGTTCTCCCTAGTATTCCGGTCAAAATTCAGAACAACCCTTCTACCAGGACTAGCATCTCAAGCCTCATCTTCCAGTTGCACAATGTTTCAGCTAGTTTTGTTTTGTCTTTACAATGCTTACCTACCATGCAGGCTACGATTAGCCAGCTATACCATATGCTTCTTGCTGAAATTTGATGATTATCATACATTCCATTCTGTAATCATTTTTCCATCCACACATTTACTGCATTTGCATTGCAACATGATGAAAGTATTGCTAACTTTTGGAGCATAACATAACTGTGTGCTCCACTATATTGATGTAATGGGTAACGGGTAATGGCTGAAGTCAAAGAACTCCTTTTCTGTATCCAAACCAGGAAAGAATTCCGGAAACAACACTCTTATGTTTTTCATGGCCTGGCATGCATCTAGACTATGTTGTTTATTTACTGAAAATAGGAATTTTACATGGCAATAGCTTCTCAAAATGGTCTCCCTAGTATTCCAGTCAAAATTCAGAATTACCACCCTCTACCAGGAGTCAGCACTAGCGTGTCTCAAGCCTCATCTCCCATTTGCACAATGTTTCAGCTAATTTTGTTTTGGTGTTTACCACATTTACTGCGCTTACATATGTTGCATAATGTAATCATCTTTCCATCCATCCGTTGGTTGCATTCACATGATGGCCGTCTCCCTCTTGTGTTGGCAGGGCCATCTGCACACCTACAGGTACTGCGACGGGGTCTGGATTTTCATCCTGACAGACGCGACGTTCAGGAACGAGGAGATGGCACAGAACATCGGCAAGGTGAAAATCGTGGCCTGCGATGCTAGTTTGATGAAGCCTGAGGGGCCTCCGCAACAGTAGCTTGCCAGGAGTCCAGCCCTTTTTGACCATAGTCCTCTTCGTGCTAGGCTAGCCGCCCCCAAAACTCAACAGTCGTGTTGACATCGCTTATCTGGAATGATTTCACGAGCACCTAGCTAGACAGACTCCCGTTGTGGACGCAGAGGAGTTAAATCATCTGGAGTAATATCGCTTATGGAACGGAGAATTCGCTCTCTTCTTTCTGTCGATTATATGTCTTGTTGATGGCCGAAACTAGTAAGTGTAGAATGTGACATGTTTGCGTATTGCTATCCTAGATCTCTGTCTGTTGTAACATGCTCGCTGCATATACATTCTGACTTGAGAATGGTTTTTCCAGATAATAATGCAGATATAGTGGGTATATGTAGGAGGTAATTAACGAGCTGTGCTGATCCCTCAAAAAAGAAAAATAATGTGATGTTCGATCATAATCGGAAGGCGGCAGCCGAACAATCCAGTTACAATACGAGTTCCATCTACTAGATCATACGGTTCCATCCGGTTTGGCTGATCCGACCGCCGCAGTACGTTACCTCGCCAATCCCAGATCGAGCCGGTCGATCGTGGAGGCCTCTCGACCAACCAGCGCTGCCATGGCACCAACGCGGGGCCGCCTTGTTCGTCGCTCCGCCGCCGGGGCCAGCACGCCTCTCCCGACACCATCGGCGGACGTCTTCTTCGAGATCCTCTCATGGCTGCCGCTCAGGTCCCTGCTCCGGTGCCGGTGTGTGTGCAGGTCATGGCGCGCCCTCATCTCCAACCCGGCCTTCGTCGCCGCGCACAGGTCCCGCGCCCAGCCGCTCCTGGTCGCCGCGACCAAGGACTCCATGTCATGGAGCAATTCAACCCTTGAGATCATGGACGCGGAAGGCGATGCCGTGCGCCGCATTGTCTATCTGGGCGATCACTGGAAGTTCCTCGCGAGCGTCGACAGCTTCGTCCTCCTCACCTCCCGCCAGGACAGCTATTACTCCGCCGCGTACCCTACCCTGCGCGTCATCGATCTGGTGACCGGGGAGACGATCGCGACCTGCTCGAGACCGGACTGGGCAGCGGCCCTTGGCTCTAATCTCCCCACATGGTTCGGCTTCGGTCGCGCTGCCCGGTCCGGCGCTCTCAAGGTCCTTTGTATCGTCTTCCCTGGCCGTTTGACATGCGAGGTCCTCACGTTAGGAGACAATGGCAGCTCCGAGTGGAGGCAAACGACGCCGCCCTCGGGTATGATCTGTGACTCCAGTGACGGAGTAGAGGTTAACGGTGCATTGCACTTTCTCTCCATATTTCAGACCCACATTCTCGGCTTCGATCTAGAGAGCGAGGAGTGGACGACCATCCACGGACCGTCAGGAATTATTCCAACTCCATGGGAGAAAATCGGCTTGGCCGAGCTCAACGGCTCCCTGTGCATCGCTCGTGCAAAGCGTAACACGGTTAACCTATGGCTCCTGCTCGACGTTAACAAGGCTGTTTGGATCAACACGTACACGATCAAGGTGGGTCATGTCGTGGATCTTGTGCCTCTCAGGGTGATGTGTCCTGGTGGAAAGCTGCTCTTTTACTACCGTCGTGGCCGCGAATCGATTTTACAAGTATATGATCCTCGCACAGGGAAACTGGAAAAGGCACGTACCAACATCGTGGGCAGAATTGGCCTTTGCAGCTCGCACTTGGATCGTCGATTACGTGTGGAGAGTCTCGCATATGTGGATTCTCATATAACTCCTACTGATATCACCTCCTTCTCCTCGTCGTCCTCCTCCTCGTCTTCCGATGACGTGGAGGGAGACAAGATTGAGCAATGCAATGAGTGATATCATGTGGTTATGCGCAACATCATTGCTTTCCCTTTTGGTCGTATCGATGCCAAAATGGGAGAGTAGTCCTTTTAGGTTTCCTAGGCTTTAATAATGGTCAAGGTTCCAAGCTTTTTTGTTCTTCATCGGATTTTTTACAAGCTGGTGAGAAAATTATCCTTTTATTATTATGGCTTGTATGCACTTTATGTTAGTTGTGTGTGTGTGAACCTAATAGGATGGTCTATTTATGTCAACAATGTGTTGTTTAATTGATGATAATCGTGGTGGTGTGCTTATTTGATATTTCTTGCTACCCATGATTATCTACTTATCTTGTCTCTACCTTTTGTTGTATCATGCGTTGTCACACGCCTTGCGCACTTCGCACCCCATCAAATTCTAAAGATATAGTGGGGTGTAGGGGGGCTCTTTTAACTCTTATTAGGTGAGTGCATTTTTATATCCAAATTCAAACTTTCTTATGATGCACACGATTAAAGGGGTGGGGGGGGGGGGGGGCATCTCTATATAATGTACTTATTTGGTCCGTTTGTAATACTATTAAACTCATTATTGATTAATGAAATGAGCAAAGCTTTTGCCCTTGTTCCAAAAAAAAATGTGGCATTTAGGAAGGAAAACAAATCACGGGCTGTAGGTAAGGTGAAGATCATGGCATGCAATTCCAATTTAGTAAATCCTAAGGTTGCCTCCATAGCATTAGGAGCTTGCCAGGAGTCGCTAGCCATGGAATGGAGTCGAGAGATCCTGGGGAGATGTCCAACATCGTGGAGTGACATGGGGCAGCGGCCTGACTTGCTGGGAGGCTGCAAGCTTAGTTTCAGGGGGGAAAGGTTCAGGTAGTTTTAGGACCGTGTTGGATGTTGCAACTTTTAGGGGCTAAAATAAAAATTGGTGGCGTATCACCAATTCATCGCCATCACCACAAATTTCAATTTAATACCAGTACTTGTAAAGATGTATATTGTTTATGGAAGTATATAATGAGCTCCTCCATATTTGTGGATGGAGAGGAGTTATCATATGGAGAATATTACTTATGGATATGGAACGGTATTTTCACGCTTTTCTATTTCTAATATAACCTGTTGATGACTAAAAACTAAGAATAGAGTGTGACATGGTTCAGTATGAGAGTGGTCAGAGCAACTCTAATGCATGCCCTGTAATAGCATGGGCCAAAAAAAAACTGATTTTTAGGGCAGTAGAGGGCAAAAAATTGGCTCAACGGATACCGTATACCACAATGCCCAAAAACATTTTGGGCCTGGCAAAAAAATCGAACCCTCATGCTCCCCTCGACCGTGCATGCGCCTCCCCAACCGCGGATGTAAAAAATCATGCGCGCCGCCCTCCCTCTTCCATCATGGATCAGCCGCGAACCGCGCTCCGTCAGCCACCGGAGGCCATGTACGGCTAATTCCACCCCTCTCCCAGTCCCGACATCCTCCACAACCGTGCAGTCAAACCCTATGCCTCCGCCCCTATGACGCCCGACTTTTGTATTGCCCCGGTCGCTCGTCGGCACCAGGATACGAGCCAGGGTCCCGCCACGGCTGCTAAAGAGCTGGTGGAGGGTAAGATTGTGGCCGGCGTGAAGCGGCAGGCAGCCAGGGCGGGCGTCAAGAAGAAGCAAGTTGCGATGGGCCATGCAACATTACCTCTGCTCACCGCCGGAAAGATTGCTACGGTATAGCAGGACCCCCATCCACCGTCACTTGTGGTAGAGGAGTTGTAGGCACCATTCCCCCCTGTCGTCTGCCTTCAACGCAGTCGACAGAATTTCGCAAAGTTTTTTTTTCCTATCTATGTAAATTTTGAGTGTACGATGTATATGTTCTATGTGATTGAGCGCATTTCGTGCGTAATTATTGTTCATGTAGCGTTGACGATGAGGAGTTCTTAGAGAGCATGAATTTTCCATCACAAAAGTACGAAAGGGAGGATGATCAACTTGATATGGAAGAGTAGGGTTTCGTGGAGTCATCTTAATTAATTACAAGAGTTACCGAGGGGAAGATCGGGTAACTATACTACACAATATGATATCTTGCTTATTACGGCATGGAAGCGGACATAACTTGATCTGTGACATGGGTATGCCATATCGGGTCCTCAACATTGCGTCCCCGGTATGAAGCCCATGAAGGAATAGGGAAAATCCCATGAAGAAATCCACATGAAGCCGAAGATACTGACGCTATGTAAATTAGGAAAGCTAGGCCCATATCGAGTAAACCGACATATCTGATTGAATCTGTCCCTTCTCGATGGCTCCTCCTAGCCCTTATATAGTGGCCTAGGTATCAGAGTCCACCTCGAGGTCATTTACATCACATATAGTGCACTAATGGTTGAAGAAGAAGGAACAAGCTTTGGAAAACATGGGAGGCTACACAGGTCCATTTGGAAGTTACATGGGTGCAATGGGGATGGCTAGTATGGGCGGCATGTGTAGCTACATGGGAGGAGGCATGTGTACCTACATCGGTGCCATGGAAGATCACAATGGAGGAGGCAAAGAAAGTGAGCCCAACAGCACAGGCACTATGCAATAAGAAAGAGTGACAATGGATGCCAACAACAACAATGGTGCATGAGCGCTATGTTGCACATTTTGTTTGTGTTTGAACAAGTTTATGATTTGAACTATGCTACCTTTTGTTTGTGTTTGGACTATGTTTATGGTTTGAACTATGCTATGTGGATTAACTAGTTGTTCTATGCATGATGATATTGCAAAGTTTTAATTTATTTTATTATTCTATGATTTATATGTTCTTTTGCAATGTTTGTATATATATAGTTGTATGAAAAATATTCCTAGTAGTAGATGTTGCCGCATGACAGGGTGCCCTATTTTAGGGCAGCCGCTGCGGCACCGCGCCCATCATCTAGAAAAGCAAAAAATCCTCTTTGTGCCCTATGATGTACCCCGCCTAAGGACGACACTACACCATGGCCAACTAAACCCCCAAGTGACCTGATGACTCGAGCCCAAGTGAAAGTTAAACATGACAAGGTGAACTCACTCCTCTCTACACTTGAACTCGGCACAACCTTGGATGGATTGCTACCTCATACCGATGTTCTATGTGTCATTAGGTACAAGCCTCATCAAGGATACGAGGAGGAGGAAGCCTCATGGTTCAAGGAAGAAGAAGATAAGCTCAAGGGAGAAGAAGAGAAGAAAGGAAGAGAAGAGGAGAAGGAGGGAAAAGAAGGCCATCCGGTCATACCGGCCACCCCGGCCGGTCTAACCGGCCTAGACTCCAATGCCTCACAGCGCAAAGATACGGAACCGGGAGCTCTGGCCGGTCTAACCGGTCCGCCTGGCCGGTATGACCGGGTCACCCGGTCTGACCGGGACACTCTGGCCGGTATGATCGGCCCCCGTCGCCAGCTCCCCCAGCCAGACCAGGAAGTTGATCCGGTCTAACCGGCCCTCCTGGCCGGTATGACCGGACGGCCCCGACCATATGCCCTTTAAGCTAATCCCAACCATTCATCTACATCTCTATGGTTAAGTTATCTTATGTGTAATGCCCCTTTTACCCCTTGGACGAATCTGGACTATATGTACCTCTTCCCCCACCTCAATTAGGGTTAGACAAGATTTGAGAATTAGACTTGAGCTTTGTCTCCCTAGAACTAATGTTCTTTATATCAGGGCACTCTTGAGGATTTCATACTCTTCATGGATGATTCTAGGTGTACCCCTCTTTCATCCAAGTTCTAGTGTGGATCTCCATCACCGTCTCTCCCTTCTTGGACTCTACCCAAGGGTCACTCCAAAAAGTGATTTTATTGGCTTGGTCTAACCTACCAAGAGAGTATAATTGGTTTGTGTTGGGTTGTGTGTGTGTTTGTTTGGTTTTTGTGTGTGTTCTTCATCTTTCCCATCCCTTTTCATCCACACACTTGATCAAATTCGTGAGATCTGGGCACTTCCTAACCCTTAGGCCTCATCAGTTATCACCCTGTATGACCAAAAGTGCTGCCCTATAAGTTTTCGGAATTGCTAATTCCAAGTTGCCTGGTTTTTAATAGCTCCCAGTCACGTATCCAACCATCCATTTTTTTGCTGTTAGATTCGCGCTAACGTACAAGGCGAGGCCTTGTCTCTTCCCCTTTCCCCGGTCGGCCCGAAAGTCCATGACCCAGGTTGTGCTGTGGGCTGCCTGGTCTTTTTCGTTTTTGGGTTTTTTTTTCCCGGTCGGGCCGAAAGTCGAGGACCCAGGCTGTGCTGTGGGCTGCCTGGTTATTTCTTTTTTGGGCTTTTTTTTCTCGGGCCCTATTTTTCTTTTGTTTTTTATGTGGGCCGCTTTTCCACCTGATGGGTCGTGGACTTTCGTCCCCCAGTTGGGCTGCGGGTTTTTTTTTTTGTTTTTTTCTGTCTGCTGCGCTGTTTTTAATTTTTCTTTTTTTGCGGGCCATGTTTTATTAATTTGACTTTTGTTAAATTTTTTCTGAAATCACCCTAGTTTTGCAAATGGGTTAAATATTTTTTTGCATGTGGGTTGCAACTAAGTTAAATCTCATGTATTTTAGTCGCATGTGGACGCAATTGCATTAAACCTCATTTGAATATAGTCGCAACTGGATATTAAGCCAGTTGCAATGTGGTCGTAACTTTTGGTTAAACCTCAGTTGAATGTGGGTCGCAACTAAAGTAAAATCTCATTTTTATGTGTTTTTGTAACTTGGGTTAAACCTCATTTGCATGTTGGTTGAAACTGAGTTTTCCCCCGATTGAATTGTATGTTGTCAGTCGCATGTAGGTTTGCGACTGAGGTTTAATTCAATTTGGGTTAAAATCACAATTTCATGTGTGTTGCAACTAGGGTGTTAAACCTCAGTTGCTTATCATCCATGGTTCATTGGCCATCGGCCCGAATGGTCAACGTCTAGCGTGGTCCATGTCTCATCATTGGATAGCAAGCCATGTGGAGTCCTTTGCGGCGTAAGCTGAGGTTTTTTTTAGTACATGTAGGGTAGCTCTGCATATCATTTATACTTTAGTTGTATGTTGGTCGCAACTTGGATAATCCTCAGTTGCATGCGGTGTTCCATTTTGAATTTTTTTGTTTGCGTTTGTATGTGCTCTGCAACTGATGTTTTTCGGTTGCATTGCATGTGTGTCACAATTGGGGGTAGCGCTGCATTTATTAGATTTTTTAGATTTCATATCGTTTTTAACCCTAAGTTTCATGTGGGTTGCAACTTGGTAAAAACCTAAGTTGCAATTGGGTCGCTATTTTGGTTAATCTTAGTTTCATGTGTGCTGCAACTGGGTTTTAAACCTTAGTTGCATGTTGGCTGCAACTGAGGTTTTTCGATTGCATTGCATATGGGTCGCAAGTGGGTTAGCTCTGTATTTTTCTCTCAGTTGCATGTTGGTCGCAACTTGGATAAGTCACAAGGTCGAAACTGGGTTTTAAATCTCAGTTTCATGTGTGTCGCAACTGGGGGGTTTTAAAATCCCAGTTTCATGTGTGTTGCAACTGGGGTTAAACCTTAGTTGCATGTTTGCTGCGACTGAGGTTTTTTTTCGGTTGCATTGCATATGGGTCGCAAGTGGGGTAGCTCTCCATTTTTTTTATCAGTGGTTTGGGTTTTTAGATTTTTTTCATTGCATTTAACCCTCAGTTGCATGTGGTTCACAAGTTGGATCATTCCATGTGAGCCACGGCTGGTTTTTAACGTCGGTTGCAAGTGGCCTGTAACTGGGGTTATACCTCGATTTTTTGCAAGTGGTTTTGCACCTGTGTTTTTTCAATTGCATAAGTGGGGTAGCTCTGCATTTTTTTAGTTTTTTGAGATTGATTTTAAACCGTAAGTTTCATGTGGGGTTGCAAAATGTGTTTAACCTAAGTCACAATTAGGTCGAAACTGTGTTTAAAATCTTAGTTTCATGTGTGTCGCAACTGGCGGTTTAAAATCTCAGTTTCATGTGTGTCGCAACTGGGGGGTTTAAACCTCAGTTGCATGTCTGTTGCAACTGTGTTTTTTTCAGTTCCATTGCATATGGGTAGCAAGGGGGCTAGCTCTCCATTTTTTATTTTATCAGTGGTTTGGGTTTTTAGTTTTTTTTGATTGCATTTAACCCTCAGTTGCATGTGGGTCGCAAGTTGGATCATTTCCACGTGGGCCGCAACTGGGGTTTTTAACGTCGGTTGCAAGCGGCCTGCAACTGGGGTTATTTCCTCGGTTTTTTTGCAAGTGGTCTTGCACTTGTGTTTTTTCAATTGCATAAGTGGGGTAGCTCTGCATTTTTTATAGTTTTTTGAGATTGATTTTAAACCGTAAGTTTTCATGTGGGGGTTGCAAAATGTGTTTAACCTAAGTCGCAATTGGGTCGAAACTGGGTTTTTAAAATCTCAAATTCATGTGTGTCGCAAGTGGGGGGGTTTAAAATCTTAGTTTCATGTGTGTCGCAACTACGGGGGTTTAAAATCTCAGTTTCATGTGTGTCGCAACTAGGGGGGTTTTAAAATCTCAGTTGCATGTGTGTCGCAACTGGGGGGGGGGGGGGGGGTTAAACCTCAGTTGCATATGTGTTGCAACTGTGTTTTTTTCAGTTGCATTGCATATGGGTCGCAAGTGGGATAACTCTCCATTTTTATTTTTTTATCAGTGATTTGGGTTTTTAGATTTTTTTGATTGCATTTAACTCTCAGTTGCATGTGGGTCGCAAGTTGGATCATTCCATGTGAGCCGCACCTGGTTTTTAACGTCGGTTGCAAGCGGCCTGAAACTGGGGTTATTTCCTCGGTTTTTTTGCAAGTGGTCTTGCACTTGTGTTTTTTCAATTGCATAAGTGGGGTAGCTCTGCATTTTTTTTTAGTTTTTTGAGATTGATTTAAACCGTAAGTTTTCATGTGGGGTTGCAAAACGTGTTTAACCTAAGTCGCAATTGGGTCGAAACTGAGTTTAAAATCTCAGTTTCATGTGTGTCGCAACTACGGGGTTTAAAATCTCAGTTTCATGTGTGTTGCAAGTGTGTTTTTTTTCGGTTGCATTTGCATATAGGTAGCAAGGGGCTAGCTCTCCATTTTTTATTTTATCAGTGGTTTGGGGTTTTAGATTTTTTTGATTTACATTTTTAACCCTCAATTGCATGTGGGTCGCATGTTGGATCATTTCCATGTGGGTAGCACCTGGTTTTTAACGTCGGTTGCAAGCGGCCTGCAACTGGGGTTATACCTCGTTTTTTGCAAGTGTTATTGCACCTGTGTTTTTTCAATTGCATAAGTGTGGTAGCTCTGCATTTTTTTTTTGAGATTGATTTAAACCGTAAGTTTTCATGTGGGGTTGCAAAGTGTGTCTAACCTAAGTCGCAATTGGGTCGAAACTGGGTTTTAAAATCTCAGTTTCATGTGTGTCGCAACTAGGGGGGGTTTAAAATCTCAGTTTCATGTGTGTCGCAACTAGGGGGTTTAAAATCTCAGTTTCATGTGTGTCGCAACTGGGGGGGTTTAAAATCTCAGTTGCATGTGTGTCATGGCGGGGGGAGGGGGGTTAAACCTCAGTTTCATATGTGTTGCAACTGTGTTTTTTTCGGTTGCATTGCATATGGGTCGCAAGTGGGCTAGCTCTCCATTTTTATTTTTTATCAGTGGTTTGGGGTTTTAGATTTTTTTGATTGCATTTTTAACCCTCAGTTGCATGTGGGTCGCATGTTGGATCATTTCCATGTGGGCCGCACCTAGTTTTTAACGTCGGTTGCAAGCGGCCTGCAACTGGGGTTATACCTCGTTTTTTGCAAGTAGCTCTGCATTTTTTTTTAGTTTTTTGAGATTGATTTAAACCGTAAGTTTTCATGTGGGGTTGCAAAATGTGTCTAACCTAAGTCGCATTTGGGTTGAAACTGGGTTTTAAAATCTCAGTTTCATGTGTGTCGCAACTAGGGGGGTTTAAAATCTCAGTTTCATGTGTGTCGCAACTACGGGGGTTTAAAATCTCAGTTGCATGTGTGTCGCAACTGGGGGGGGGGGGTTTAAACCTCATTTTCATATGTGTTGCAACTGTGTTTTTTTCGGTTGCATTGCAAACACTTGGCATGAATTGGTAACATCGTTTATTTTGACATGAAAGTACATCTATTTCCAAACAAACACTTGGCCGGTTTGCCCTTGATCCATTTTAGTTGTGATGGGAGGATGAGCGGGAAGGAGTGACAAGTTATAGCCAAGTGTGAAGATGAGGAAAATAGAAAAATGTTTGCTATCACATCAACATGACAAACCTCCAATTCGAAACTTTTTAGTGATTCAAATTGCATGTGTTTTTCAAATTTTATTTATTTGCACATTGCATATTTTTTCAAAATAATTTTAGGTTCCACATGAATTGAAACAAAAATGTATTATTTTTATTTAATGACTGTACATTTTTTGTTATAAACAGTAAAGTTGGCATTAATCAAAAATAGGTGTAGTCATTTTTTCTATTTTCAGCACTGTGGGCCCAGCATGTCATTGTGATTTCTTTTTGAAAATCCTAACCAGGGGGGAGCGGTAGCCGTAGCATTTTATCACCAACAGTACTAGCATTTGTCTTCAGGGGAGCGGTTCACCGAGCGAGACACCTGTCACAGGAGGCGATTCGTCGCCGCGGAGGCGGCGACCAGGGCGAAGCCAGCTGCTGCGGTCTCCTCCACCCGCCGGCGACCTCCGCCGCCAACAACCGCAAGCCTCCACCGCGCACTCGCGCGCGCCTTCGCTGCACGCTCGCGCGCGCCTCTCCCGCAGACCCGCGGGCCGCTTCGCCGACAACTCGGGCGCGCATCTGACGGCGGCACGCGCGCCTGCGTCGCCGATTCGCGCACGCCTCCGCCGCCCACACGCGCGGCCCTCCGTTCACTCGCGCGCGTCTTCATCCTTTTGTGAGTTCCTCAATTTGTTCCCCCGTTTCTTACCCGAGATTTCCTGTCTGTTATAAAGCGCCCAGAGAATCATGCATGTTGATCTAGGGTTTCCGGGGTTAGTTGTTCTTCTTGGATGCGATTGAGTGGACATGTAGGCAGATTCGTCTAGATTTTCTAGGGTTCAAGTTGAGATATGCATCTACTATCGTTTGTGTGTACAGCTAGTTTCATTCTGGACGGCAATAGTCATTCAAGATACTTTGGTTTTGTCTGATATACATTTCTTATTCCATTTTTCGTATGTAATGATTGGTTATTTGCTCAAAAGCTTTTCTGAAGTTGAGGTATGCATCTACTATCCTATATCTGACATACAGTTCTGAAGTTGATTTGTAGTTCAAGTTAGATGAACAGGAAGTGCTTTGATTTGTTGTTTCTTATACACCTCTGCTAAGTTTTTGTATAGACTTTGTTCCATGCTTTTTTACTTCATCTTGTTTTCCTTGTTACAGCTGCAAGGCTCTTAGTGTACTGGAATTTTTATAATTCCTTATCCAATAATGAACATTTTGTGATTTTTTTTCTTTGAGTTAAGTGTGGCTTATTAAATCTCAACTTACACTAGATTTTGTTCACTAGATTTGTTAAAGCTGCAAGGCTCTTACTATACTTGGACAGTATGATCTTAAACTAGATTTGTTTTTGTTTTGGACTCATATTTCAGATAGGACATGTGACTCTGCTTAGTATTTGATTGTTTTAATACTAAGCAGTTAGTACTAAGTTTTTGAGTTGTATGTATACTTCTATTCCACTTGTTCACTATACAGCTGAAAGGCTCTAAGTATACTGGATTTCCCCCCTATGGGTGATTATGTTTAAGCTTAAGACAGTAAGAGACACTTTTTAAAATGATTTCCTTCGAGGTAATAATGGATTAATGATATATAGGGCAAAGATATCAGATCATACGTAGCTGAAGTACAATGTTTCCCCCTATGGGTGAAACACTGTACATTTGTCTTCATCTCTGAATCCTCTAGTCTTATAGGTTTTGTTGCATTTTCGAAAGTCACAATTGACATAATTAGAATGTATTTTTACATGTGTGTTCAGGAAAAATATGATAATTAAAACTGGTTTTTATGTCAAAGTTTAACTACTATAGTTGGATAACTGATGTAAAAGTTGAGTATTATGTCAACTTTTTGGTTATTTTTATCATACAATCTCATATATGCCACTGTTGGTGTGTTTCCTTTTTGTTGCCCTGCTCCTTTGTTCGACACACAACTTCACCATCTTGACTTCCCTGTTTCATGTGTTGTACGTTTTTTGTACTAACTGCTTTTAGTTGTTTTTGTGTTTCATGTTAATACCTTTTGATTTTTTTTGAGTATGTTCATAATATCTATAATATCAGTTTCTTTTCTATGCCATGTATCTGAGAGAAATAGAAGTGATTACAAATTTTAAGAAGTTACTACATATGTGTAGTTCTCATATTAACATCTTTTTATAATTTTATTTTAAGAATCCCGCTCATCACCTCACAGCTTGTCCGATGTACTCACGTTAGGAAACGAGGGTCCAAAGCTTGTAAAAGGCGTAACCTAGATGAATTTTCACTCATCGGATAATTAGTGTCACAAAGGTGTAACTAGATACTGGTAAAAAGTGAAATTTGCTCCACAATTATTTACACCCTCATTTTGGATCTATGGTCAGTTAGTTATCTTTGGTGGCTCATGTAGCTGATCCTATCAGTGCAGCTAACAGCTAGGAACACACAAGCACCTAATCCCAGAATGTAAAGAATTGTCAAGTGGAGATTCCACTCCCTTTCGTTGCTCTTCTCTTCATCGAAAATTCTTTCCTCTTCTGTGTCCAACCTGTCCAGCTCCATCTACTCTTCTTCTCACCCTACACCAAAGACAAAGGCCACACCTTCCAAAACCTCCATCTTTCTCTGTAGTCTGTACGCTGTGCTGTGCCCTCCTGTCAGTCCTACTACTAGCTCCAGCTGAAATTCCCAGCCCCGCTCCACCACCTCCCACATGATTGCAGATACCTGCAGCAGCAACTCGGCTGTCCTCTCAACTCACCTCACCACGCCAACCTGACACACCTTCCTGTTAGTTAGTTGCTACTTGCCCTCACCGCCACCGCCACCGCACCGGAAGAGGCTATTTCCTTTTGATTTTTTTTGAGTATGTTCATAATATCTATAATATCAGTTTCTTTTCTATGCCATGTATCTGAGAGAAATAGAAGTGATTACAAATTTTAAGAAGTTACTACATATGTGTAGTTCTCATATTAACATCTTTTTATAATTTTATTTGTTTTATGTAGTGTTCTCTAGCTTTTTTCGAAAATGAAGATACATAACAATGTTACAGAGGATGGAAAGTATGAATCCGATGTTGAACATGAACTCACAGAAACAGATTTGTCTCAAAAAGAGTTAGTCGAAGATATAAAGTTACTTGTAAGTAATTATTCACACAAACAACTAATTTCTTTTCCTGAATTTTAACATTTGTAGTTTATGTCATCATTTTTATTTGTTTGTTTCAGGTCGAGAGAAGTGTAGATAAAATTGTGAAGAGAAGAACAATACAGAAAAGGAAAAGGAAGGTATATACTTATTTTGTGAAATGTTTTAATATATTTATCTACTCTTCAAGCTTCCTTTTGTCTTCAAGCTACTTAAACTTCATATTCTTATGCCATTTGTAATTTATTTTTCATAGACAAATAAGATTTGTGGTCAAGGTCATCCTGATAGTGATGATGATGCTAAAGCATATAGCAGATGCGGTGTGCCATACCTTATAACAGCTTTGAAGAGCATCTTGTCTTCTGAGCATAGGAAAAATCTGGTCAAGGGTTTGGGTTTCTCTCATTTTCTCGGACTGGATGATTGCAATGTACCCAGGCTTTTTGCACAGTGGATAGCAGACAATACAAATACTGATGCTCAAGAAATCCAGATTGGTCTGAAGGCAATTCCCATAAATCCCAAATCATTTGAAGATGTTCTTGGCATCCCTGCAGGTCCATTACCAGTTGAGACAGATGAAGAGTCAGGGAAGTTATCATTTCTTGCACTGTATGGATTGTCTGAGGTTCCTACAATTAGATACTTTGGTGATAGAATCATCAAGAACAATGATCTATCAGATGATGATTTCTGTCGATGTTTCATGTCAGTATTGCTTGGAGTATTCATTTGTCCAAACTCATCAGCTAGACCAAGCACAAAGTATATGGGTTCTTTAATTGATGTTGACAAGATTAAGGAACGCAACTGGTGCAAGTTTGCGCATGATTGGTTGATGCTGTATATCAAGAAGTATCAGAAAGAAAGAGCTAAACATACCAAGTTGTCACTGACACTAGGAGGCTGCATTTATCAACTAACGGTAATTTCTATTTGCTTGGACTACAGTTTCTGATTTGTTGTTATATTATCCACAATGAAATTACTTTTCAACATATTTTGTTCGAATCTAATATTTAATTTTTCTTTATTCGTAAAAAGGTGCGGTATCTTGACTTCTTAGATTTTGGAGGAATCCAGTTACCTACAACATTACCAAGGATTTCTATTTGGAAAGGGAAGTTAATAAAACATTTCAGTGAGCTTGATAAGGGAACAGACGGAACATATGGTGTTACTTCTGTAAGTTTTCCTAAAACTTTTTCTCATTTCTGTTATGAACAGCATTATTATATTCGTTTATATCATATGTTTTGGCTACCCATTCATTTTTTTAAGTGTGCGCTCATGTAATGTATTATGATAGTCCAAATTTTTGTCAAATGGTTGCAGATAAAAGATTGGACGCAGACATGTTATGCACAATCTACTAAATCCAGTGTAGATAATGCAAGTGATCTTCTATGCTTCAAAAAGGAGATTGAAAAACTAACTGTGGATTGTATGAGCTATGACGTATGAATCCTTTCTCATTTTTTGTTGAGTAATTTTGACTCATTCTTCATGCATTATCTGATTTTTGAGATGTGCTTTTGTCTTTTATGGATTTTGTGTCTTGTAATTTTATTTTAAACTAATTCATGTTCCTACTTTCTCTGTAGATGAGAAATGAAATTTACGATTCCTTCCGCAGTCACATGATAGATGCGAGCATGCACCAACATTTGTCAGAGCCCAAACTCTTGTGCTAGATTGTTTGAAAATTATAATGGGAGAAAGAAGCAAAACAGTACCATCACAAACTACTGTAGTTCTGGAAACTGAAGGTAGTAACCTTGAAGAAGATGAGAATGAAGGTATAATTCTCTGTTTTCAAGTAAAGTTATTGTTTTCCATGAGAGGCGACAAACTTTGATTGTTATCAGTTAATTAATTGCCTCACATTTTTATGTAATATGAGATCTTATTCATCGGAAGAGAAGACATATTTCAGACACACATGCTGACCAACAATGTCACAATCGCAATGAGTCTCATATGAATATTTCCCCTACTGAATCTGAGGTAACAATTATTTATCTTGTATTGTTACTTTTAAAGACGCACTTTAATTGTTCTATTTCTTGTTATTTTTTGTAATAACATATGTTTTTAATTGCAATGTGACCATAGACTCGAAATAATCTTGCAAACAAACAATCACAAAGTAATGTGAGGGACTCATCGATTTTGAGCTTAAATCACACACCAAAAAGAAGTTTAAGCTTGAACCACGCACCTTCTGATGATGATGGTATCAATTCATCTTCACTGAAACCAATGGAACAAGGGAATGAAAAACAACTTCATCACAATGAAGGTAAATCATGAAGAAAGCTTTGCACCTTTTTTTATTAATTACATAATGAAACTTGGGAATTGAATCTTTTTTGACACTATAGTGGTGCATGTTGCTGATTTTTTTTCCTTTCTTTTTACAGAGTTATCTAAATGTGCATCAGCTCTTGTGGTTACGCATACCACTGTAATAGAGAATGAAGTAATAGGATCAAAACCAGATACTCCGGTTAGCAGGGAAGAATATCTCAGAGAAGCAAGTAAGAAGTATTTCTTCTTGGATCCTTCAATTCCTTCATTCAGATTGGTCGACTGGCATGATGACAATGGCAAATTCATTGATGAAGTAGAACTACGGAGGCCAGTAGATTGCAACTTGATAAGAAGTCAACATAAGGTTTTGCTCTGATTTTTTTTGTTTGTTTCTATGTTGTCTTATTTGGGAAACTGATTGTAAATAACGGATCTCTAATTCTTGGCTCTGTGTTTTCTATTTTTACCTTCTCTTGTTAAGCAGAATGAAGGTCAAAATGAGGGTCAACCAAACGAGGTATTCAACTGAACATACCTGTCCTGTCTTAGGTAGTACCACATCTTTTCTTTTTTGTTAATTTTCTCATATTTTTCTTATGTAGGCAAACTGCAGCTATGTCTGTTCCCCTCACAAAAATGAATCGACAGCTTACAAGGTTTTCTCAGTTTACCATACCAATCTGCTTCCTTCAATTTCTATGTTCCTAAATTCATTTCTTTTTTTCGATAATGTGATAATGTTGTTCTCTTAATTTCTGGCAGCGCAATGCAGACAGTGAGTTTGAATTTAGTTCTATACAATGTGGTCAACGACAGAAAAGCTACTCACATTTAAATGACCATTGCAGTAATTTTCAAGCAGAACAACATGAGTTCATTGATTTAGATGTGAGATTTCTCATTGTTCTTTTAAGCACATTTTTTATCATAGGAATAAATAAGATAACTAATTTTTAATACCAAATATTTTTTATCTCATTTCCTGTAGCCATCTCAACCTTCTCAGCCTTCCCAACCTATGCCAAAAACTGAAAAGAATGCAAGAATTAATATCACAGGAAGAAAATTGTTCCAAGACGACTTTGATGAAAGTCCTCTAAATATTGGTTCAAAGAACAAAGAACCTGTAAGTTTACTGTCTTTCTTTCTCATATTTTTTTAATGCCATGTGTTCTATATTGTAGCAGACAAGTACCTTTTTTTTGGTACATAACTGTAATTTTTCAACATTAGTGCACATGAATCTTCACTGCAAAGTGTAGTACTGTACTTTTATTTTTACTCAATGGTCGGTTGAAACCAGGTTGAAACTTAGTTCTTTATGCATAGTCTCAACTAGATTTGTGAAACAAGATATGATTTGTCTTTTTGAATTGGAGTTGCGATGTTTTATTTGATCATATGGAACCTTTTTAGTTTTGATACTCTTGCTTTTTTTTTGGTGTCTCTCATTATTAATTGTTAATTTTATTTTTCATAGATGAAATCTGAAGTAGAATTCATGTACGAAAACCTTCGCAATGACGAAACAACTCCACCAAACTCTCCTGAAGTGCAGTTCATGGGTGTCAGGATATGTAAACCTGTCATAACATCACCAGAAGTACAGTTTATGGGTGAAAGATCAAGTAATGCTTCTGGACAAAGATCACAAGTACAGTTCCTGGGTGAAAGAAACATCAACAAAAATTGCAATGACATGTCTGCGTTAAGTGATAACCTGTACAATGCTGGTTTGAGCCTCGCGAGTTCTAGTTTGTCAAGAGGAAAGGAAAATAAGCCTCCAAAGCGAGTTGTTAACCGCAGTACATTTCTTTGTTCACCTTTTGAAATTAATAGCACAATATCAAGCAAATATGGACCTCATGAGATGAAGCTGTATGAAACCATAACAACATTATGTGATGATCCACAATACCAAGAGTACGTACAATCTTTTTTACAAGCTTACATGTTGTTCTTTTTGTATTTTCATTACCTGTAACATTTATTATTCTATTTTTACTTTTTTTACTAATTATTCTCTGTTTTGTTTTTTATGTAGTAGATGGATTGTAAACATGAACAACTGTAGAGTGTCACTGAAACAGCTTGGTTGTTCTATGAAACAAGAAGGTTGGGTCGAAGCATGGGTCATTAACTGCTACTGTAGAAAGCTTTTCAAGGATAACCATCCAAGGAAATCGCAAAAACATTTCTTTTTCCATACAACAGCGGTATGCAATGTTATATCAAGTTTTTCATTGTGTCTTAATATGTAATGCATGACTCCCTGTTCATAATTTAAATGCGATTTTTTTTATTGCTCATTATCAGGAATATTTCCTTGAAAAATGGCCTAATGATTATATGAAGAAAATATGGCACAAAAATGTTATCAATGGATTCCAGGGTGCGGACTCAGCTAGGAAATTGCACCTGTCAGAACGGGTATGCAAGTTATATGTCTCTTGATTATTCATATTTGTTTGTAAATTAAGTACTACATTGCTATTTTTTAGCGCTATGATGTTATTTTCATAATAAATATGTCCTATCCTAAAATTATTTTTTGTTTGTTGTTATCCAATCAGATTCACTTCCCTTCATTGTATCATGGTCATTGGTTTCTGTTTGCTGTTGACATGAGAGTACGCAAATTCTTGTTCATGGATTCACTTTGCGGAGAAGCAAGTGACTTGCACAAAGAAGTAGATGATATGATGGTATGCTATATAGAAACCATGAGCTAATATTTTTCCTTCTAATAAATGATGTTTATTCAGTAATATTCTTTAATTATTTTGTTATTTAATCTTGCATGCATTTTTCCTTTTTCATGCTTTACAGATTGGTAATTTCAAGAAAACATGGGCTGAGTGTAACTTAAAGGATATGCATTTCGAAACATTTGGCAAAGCATACCCAAATTTGCCAAAACAGAAAACACCGTACAATTCTATTCACCTATATTTGTTTGAATCTTTTGTTGCTCTCTCAATTTTTTTACGTTGTATGACATGTTCTTGCTAATATTATTTTTAAACTATTAAATTAGCAATGATTGTGGAGTTTTCATCATCAAGTACATGGAACGGTATTGCACAAGGAACCCCAAATCATGCTCTTTTCCGGCCAGTGATATACCAGATTTTCGTGTACAAATTGCAATTGACACTCTATTCAACGATTACAACTCTGAGGTAGAAGAAATGGATTTCATAAGTACATTTGACTTGGAGGTAACAACTTCACCTCTACATATGAATCACTTTTACTTGTTTCTTTTTTCTTACTTTTGTGTTCATGTTTGTATTCATATAGGCATACAAGAAGCGCACTCTTTTTACAAGCAATGATGTTGCAACACCTCGGTCACCCAGGGGTAAGACATTACTGTGTATTTGTAAGAATCAATTTTTTCTAGAAGATCGAATTGTTTTTGTGTTAAATATATATCAACTTTCAGGATAAATAGCACATCAGTATTTTTCCAGTTCAATCTATGATGGTCATGGCTTTTCACTGAACACAAGTGGAAGTGCTCAAAAGCAAGGATGGAGAAGCAGATGTTTCATTTATCATGAACTTCTTTTTCCTGTTGGTCTATCTGTACTTTTTTAGTGCTGAACTATTTCTACCCTGCTGAAACTATATGAAGTGTTGCCATGTTTGTAATATGTGGACTGCTGCATATTCTGTGACTAACATGTTTTGAACTCTGCTAGACATTCTGTTAGTCAAATATTTTTGAACTATATTCTTTTTACAATACTCATTTCAATTCTTCCTCAAAATAGTTTTCAGTTGCTGGTTTAGTTGATTATTCTCATGCGTTTTTGCATCTGTTATTGCTGTCAGCTCAATTTTCCAAATATCAACATTTCTTTTTGTGCAAAAGTGTGAAGTTTCGTTATCTTTTTTTCATGGAACAAAATATGTTTCTTCTTAATTGTTATTATTCTTTCAAAGACTATTTTATTTGCTGGGGATTCTCTTTAATTTTTTCATTGTTTGGGGTGGGGAGCTCCGCCTATGTCATTAATAAAATGCATAGCCGGTTCCAAGCCCGGGAAAAGGAGGAGGAACCACTCTAGGATGGTTTTTTGCATGTTTTTAGGAATTTTTATTGTGTTAATTCATGTTTTAGGATAACTGAAAAACCAGATTGTCATCATTTAGGCACAATTATTTTTCTATGTGCCTCTTTTTGAATAGCCTAATGGAACATGGGAACTGAATATGACACTCTAGGGATGCATGGCATTTTTTCACCTTGCGTTTTGTGTTTTCCACTTGAACATTTAAATGCGGATTGAAATTTCTTTTTAGGTTCAGCACTGATCTTTTGCTGGCGAGGTGCAGCATTTGCAATGTCTTATACAGGAGAGAGTGTGACTGTTTAGGGGTAAGCCAAAGACATGTGCTATGCTCTTTTCTTCATTGCAACGATAGCACCTGTTTGTTTTCCTCTGTACTATCCGTCTTTAATAGGAATAGATTCTTTCTTGTGCTCAGCTTAGTTTTGATATGTGTATGTACTTGCTTTTGCGACATGATGACCCAGCGTCACTCTATATCCATCCCTTTTGAACAAAAATCTGCTACAACAATATTCAATATGCTAGATAGCTGTAGTGTGAGTAGTGTTTCTTTTTGCTAATACTTCTGTGTAGCACCATGCTACAATATTCCTCTAGTTATTTTTTTAATGCTTTGAGTTGTCAGAAACTAATTGAAACTTAAACTCTACTTGCCAGAACCTTTAGAACGCTGGTTATGGAATGAGTTACTCATTTTCCAAAGAAATGAAATAATTCTTTGTCTCATGTTTATGCTCAGCTTAGCGGGACCTCTATCTGTTGCTAGTCCTGGTCCATACATTATATCTGTATATTTACCTTTTTGTAAATCTGTCTCAATTTTTTTAGGGGGGTTGTACCTATTTTTTGAGCACAGATGCATGCATACTGTTTTTGGGTGGATACCAGCTAGCTTTTTCTGATAACTTATTATGCACAAGGACATTAAGAACCCGTGCTATATACAATTCATTTTTTTTTTGTTATACAAAACCGTGTTTTCTCTCTCTTTTCAGTGTTGGTACCTATTAACTGACATATTTTTATCATAATTACTAGGTTAACTTACACCTAGATTGCTTTTAATGATTAAAGATAACAATCACAATGTATGTAGAAGCTGTGAATGAAAGATATGAGAAGCTAACAATGACTCTGTGAACCTCCCAGGTGAACATAAGTACAACACATCACACCTGAAATGTATTTTTCTAAGGTGTTTGTATTCATAAATATCAGTAGATGCAATAAAACATCATAATTTGCAACATTTTGCTTCTTGCTATAAGTTACAACTTTCTTAAATTACAAATACGGATATGTTCCTTTCTGGATAAATAGTTTCTTCACCAAATTTTTGAAATTCTAACTACATGCTTCACTTCATCAATCCATCACAGCAAAAGTGGACTGTCTTGCATCTTTGATTTCTTCTTCGTTTTGCTATTCTCTGTGCTGCCACTATTATGTCGCTTCTTAGATGAATTAGGAGCTGCAAAAGATTAATACTGAAATTTAGACACAGTAATATATATTTTTCAGTATATTTTAAATTGAATCCTTGTACTTCTCTGAAGATAAGTGTTAAACCTGAAGTTTTCTTGCTTGTTGTCTTCTTCGGAAAACATGATTTGTCTAGGTGTTTCATGTCGCAACCTGCAATATTATGTGCATGTGATCCACAATGGCTACAAGTTATTCTCTGCTTTGAACGGAATTCCTCAACTAAAGGTTTCTGCCGCCCGGTTGTTGTAGGTCTTCCTCTTGGTTTAGCTACATCAGGATTCTCAAGAGTTGCACCGAAACCATCATCAACTACATCAGGACGTATGTTCTCTGTCTGATTGCAATTTTTCTTTTGTTTCTCTGCTTCTTCCTGAGCTGTACTTAGTGCATCTAACTTTGCCTCTATCTGAATAGCTTCTCTTACTACCAACAGATAACGTTCATTATCACGCGAACCTTCAGATGCAATATCAACCAGCCTTTTTGTCAACAGAGTAAACCTGAGGTGTCGGTTCTTCTCTGTGAGCTCCAAAGGTACATTGTATTGCTTGTCTCTCACTACCTTTCTGTCTTGTGGCTTCCACCTTTCAATGAAGTACTTTTCTGGTAGTTCTGAAATGTTGAGATTTACAAGTACACGAAGTATGTGACTACAAAGTATACCATCTTTCTGAAATTTGCAGCAAATGCAAGAGAAGTCTTCTGTTGGTAGATTAACCAGTACAACAAACCTCCGAGACCTGAATTCCTTTTCTGCAAGCATTCTAGCCTTGTAGACTTCATATCTTTCATTTTTAATAATTTCATCAACATGTAGTTTTGCTGTAAAACCTAGCTGTCTCTGAAACTTGTAAAATATTTGCCGGTTGTACATTCTGCCAGCCTGATACTCAATTTCACTCTTCACCCAGTAATTAGGTGTAGTAGTTCTTGTAATTGAGTCCTGCTCTCTTTCCTTCTCCTCTATATCTTTAGTGATCCTCTGGTACTCACCCAAGAAACTTATAACACTGTATGTTGAACCAACATTGTCCTTGAAAACTGAATTAGTCCCCTCACTTCTAGCTGTAGAATGTAGAAAAGGAAAGAAATCCTTCTTGAAGTATACAGGGACAAATTTCGCCCTGTTTTTCCACATTGCATTGAAGTATTTTATGTGTCCAACATCATATTTCTGAACCATATCTTGCCAAAGATACTCAAATTCTTCAATGGTCAGTGAATTGCACAAAATATCTGATACTTCTGCATGTAAGTTAGCTTTTGTAGCAAATGATCTACCACACTTTTCATCACACTTTTTCCTTATGTGGAAGAAGCAATTTCTATGAACTGTATTAGGGAAAACTTGAGGAATAGATGTAGCCATTGATACGCACTGGTCTGTTATGATTGTTTTTGGAGGTTTGTTGCCCATGCAATTAAGGAACTCTTCAAATAACCAAGTGAAACATTCCGCTGTCTCATTCTGTATAATTGCACAAGCAAATAGGCAAGTGTGACCATGTCCGGTTACACCTACAAATGGAGCAAACGGTAGGTTGTATCTGTTGGTCTTATATGTTGTGTCAAAGCTGACACAATCTCCATACAACTCATACATCCTCCGTGAGTTTCCATCAGACCAGAAGATACTTAGAACTTTCTTGCCCTCACCAAGTTTAAAATTGTAGTAGAACGTAGGATCATCTTCTTTTCTTTTACGGAAATAATCAAGGACCTGCGTCATGTCATTTAGCTTGCACTCATTTCTTATTGCTGTTTGCACATTGCTAACATGCTTCTTTGTGTAAGGTACATCACCACCTCTCAGGTAAGAGAGGATTGACATCATTTTCCTTGGTGGCAGCTTCACAGAGGCAAATGTGCGGATGAACAGTGCTCATCTTCGGTCATGCTCTTATGGGATCTCAGGAATTTTGTCTCCTGCGGTGGACTCAGTTCATGGTTATGTTCAAGGTGCACTGAAATCACCAACCAATTTCCATTCTTTAATGAAACAACCATTTTAACTTGGCAATCAGTGTGTTTTTTTTTTTTTGACACCTTTTTTTTTGACACCTTTACCGTAGGGGAATCCCCTACGGTGTAATTTTCATATATATATAAAGGTAAAGAGAGTTATGTACAAGGATACATACAAAGGAGAAGAAAGGAAGGAGGAAAGCCAAAAAAGATTACAAAAACAGAGTAGCAATCCAATCAACTAAGTGTTGTACTTTCCCTGGCTTGACTTTGTATTGATGCAACAGGAGGTCACTCTGAAAGCAAACCTTCCACCTGACAAATGAGGCTGGCACATGATTAAAGATCAGGTCATTTCGGATTTTCCAAATATTCCAAGTGGCACATGCAAAGACCTCAAAGAAACAAGGGCCACTAAAAGCTGTCTTGGCCGCCACATACTTCTGAGACAACTCCAGTAAGGTATTCCATCGGATGTCCAAGAATCCCCAACATTGTTTGGCAAAATCACAGTCAAAGAATAGATGTTGTGTTGTTTCCAGAGATCTGGCCACACACAACTCACAATCAAAACCCGAGTCAATGTGCCAATGCTTCCTCTGCATAAGATCACGGGTGTTCAACCTATCCATGAGGAGTAGCCAGGCAAAGACTTTTAGTTTGGGTAGAGCTCTAGATTTCCAAATATCATTCAGAGCAGCATCTATGGGCAAATGAGCAAACAAGAAGTTATAGAACTGTGAGGGAGTAAATTTATCCCCCCAACAAAAGGTGCGTCGATCAGCTTGATGTGTTACCATAGTAGTTACCGAAATTAGCTGTGAAACCTCCTGCCATTCTTGAAAAGCTTCAACAGAAAGGGGAAGAGCAAAGCCCTCATTCAACTGATCCAGGCCAGCCAAGTGGGCTACTGAGATATCCTCATCCAAAGCAAAAGAAAATAACCTGGGAAACTTATGACAGAGTAAACCATCTTCTGTCCAAAAATCTTTCCAGAATAAAGTCGAGGAACCACTTTGGATTTTCACTTTAGTGATGCTTCTATAATCTCCTACCAGACTGAATATATCCCTCCACCAGAACGACCCCCGTTTGGACATTGCATGAGGCACTCCATCACCATATAAAGACCAAACCAGAGATACCCATGGAGTAGAATTTTTCGAGTAGAACTTGTGTAGTTGTTTCATCAAGAGAGCTTTATTCTGAAGTTCCAGGTTTCTAATTCCCAAACCTCCATGCTTTTTTGGCCTACACACCAAAGACCAGGCTGCAAGTGCATTGACTGATGAAGAATCTTCATCTTTTGCCCACAGACAATGTCTTTGGGCTCTGTTGCAGATATTCAGGATGGTTTTCTGCAATTTCAAAGAGCTCATGTAGAAGGTTGGTAAAGTTGACAACACAGATTTGACAAATTCCAGACGACCTCCATAATTTAAAAAACGAGCACTTGCATTAAGCCTTCGCTCAACTAATCCCACCAAAGGTGATAGATCATGAATTGTTGGTTTAGTTGTTCCCATAGGGAGACCAAGGTAGGTGAAAGGAAGAGCACCAACTTGGCAACCAAATGATGCAGCTAGGGAAGCAACCAGATCATCCGAGATATTAATAGACATGAGTGCCGATTTCGCATAATTCACTCACGAGACATGTTGCTCGTGCAAACTCCTCAAGGATAATCTTCGACGCAGACAATTGAATAGGGCAGGCTTGCATGACTAGGAGCGTATCATCCGCATACTGAATAACGGGAAAGTCGGTGTTCGGAATGTTAAGTGGTGCTTGAATCGTTCCTTCACGAAACAACAGGTTAACCATCTCTTGCAGTAACTCTGAGACAGCAACAAACAGAAGCGGCGACAAAGGGTCACAACCCCTGTCCTCTCTTGTTTCTTTAATTGTTTTTGTTTCCTTCTTTTTTCCAGAGTTTCTTCATCCACAGGCTTCCCTGCACGGTTGCACACAAATGTCACACGGGTATGCCCTGTATTACCACCCTTCCTTCCATGGTAATTTCCTGCCTTGGCAATAGAAAATCCACATATTGAAGCGTACTCATTGAAGAACTTATAAGCTGCATCATCAGAAGGAAATTGCATATCAAGGTGAGGAGCATGATGATCCCGAACTTCTTGACTGCTTGATTTTGCATTTGATTTAGCTTCTTCATTCTCTAGGAAAGTAACAATATCTTCTTCTGTTAGTTCACCCTCTGTTATTTTTTCTTCATCATTTGTGCTGCCAATATTTTCGCGACTTTCACTGCTTGCACTAGGTAGATCGTCACCAAATATGTCATAATGTGGTGCTGCTTCTTCAATGTCGTCATCTGAATCATGAAGTTCTGGAGCCATGTTCTTTGGGGTTTCTTTTGAATGTTTGTCACAGCTTGTCTGAGAGGAAACATGAACATTATCTTCTTGTTATCACCAGAATTTGACCGAGTCGGAGGTGGGCCACGATTGAGAAAGACTTGAAGATATACATGGAAGGAAAAACAAGAATTGGCCTTATGCACGAAGTTGGGCTGAATTGCCCATTGTATCTGTAATTTAGTGGATCGTATCTTTAGATTAAAAGTTAGAGTTTTACTCGTGCACGGTTAGGTGCACGTCCGAATTAGAAAGTCCGTCTGGACTATAAATATGTATCTAGGGTTTGTGGAATAAACAACAACACAACGTTCACCCCAAAAACAAACCAATCTCGGCGCATCGCCAACTCCTTCGTCTCGAGGGTTTCAATCGGGTAGCGACATGCTGCCTAGATCGCATCTTGCGATCTAGGCAGCACTAAGCCCACGTTGTTCATGCGTTGCCTGTCTCGAAGCGTCTTTGATGGCGGGCAACGTAGTTATCATAGATGTGTTAGGGTTAGCATAGCTCTTCGTATAAACATGCTTACGTAGTGCAACCCTCGCATGTCTAGCCGCCCTCACGCCTATCTCAGGCGTGGGGGCGGCACCCTGCTTGTTCATCATCTAGTAGATCTCGATCCGTTACGATTGCTCCTTGCTCCGCAAGGATTAGTTTAATATCTGCAATAGTTAGGCCTTACGAAGGGGGAGGATCCAGCGGCACGTAGGGTGGCGTTCGCAAGTCCTAAACAGGATGTTCCGATGATCAACGTCACGTTGGTTGTGTGGCCTTGTTTAGGATCGGCTTACGAGCACCGTGCGTGGCCGCGAGGCCCAACTCTGGAGTAGGATGATCCGATTATGCGGTGAAAACCCTAAATCGTCGTAGATCTCATTAGCTTTATCTTGATCAAGCAGGATCACCGGGTATTCGTGCACCCCGTACGGATCATGGGTGGATCGGCTCTTTGAGCCGATTCACGAGATAGCCTCGAGAGCCGATCGAGGCTCGATTTAATGTTTACGTGTATGCCATGCGGGAACTAAGCGAGGCATCCCCATCACCTTCCCGACCAGGTATAGGTCAGGTGGCACGCCCTGCACTTCGCATCGCCGCGTGTGACCCAGAAGAGCATTGCGGGCCGTCGCTCGGAGGGGTCTCAGCCAGCCGCAGCTCTAGGCTCTTCCCGGCTCTACCGTGTTGACAGGCCGCTGCCCGCCGGTGGGTTTTGGCGATCAACACATTCTGGCACGCCCGGTGGGACAATCATCTACATCAACCACATCGCCATCTACATCTGAGATGGCGGCGGACGGCACGCCAGTCACCTACGAGGAGCTGCCTGCCGAGCTCAAGAAGAAACATGACGAGATCAAGGCCACCCTCGAAGCCGACCTCATCGGCTCTTTTCAGAGAACCCGTACCCATGGCATCAGATGGAAGGGGTTCTCACCACAAGGTGCACTCGATGGGATAGATCTCTCTGCCCCGTCGGAGGAACGCACCAGGGCCCTTCGGCAGGAGATCAACTACTTGGTGGCTCACTCGCTACACCGCCACTGCGAAAACTTGGTCAACGTGTTGGAGCGTCTCGCTCCGCGCGTGATCCAGGAGATCATGAGCCACCGGCACTCGCCGTCGGGACCAGCTCTCGGGACGCACCAAGGAGAGTTGCCACTCCGGTCCCGTCCACCGCTGCCATACGCGTTGGCAGCACCGGCTGAAGTGCCGGCTACACCGGCATTCGTCGTTTACAAGATCGGTGGTGACCCTAGTGACTACCGGTTCTTGGCTGAGGCGCCCAAGGAGATCCCTCAAGGATATGCATGCACGTATGTGCCGGATTGTGGCAGCCGGCCACTCTCAAACCAGGCCACAACGTCAGGGACTCCGGCGCAAACAGGAGGAACGTCGGCAACAGAGCTTGAGAAGCAGACGTGGCTAACTAAGTACGCCACCCCGACGAAACTCCCGAGCCCAGCTCCTGCAGTTGGCTCAGAGCTGGAAAAGCAAACATCGGCTGGCACAAACATGGTGCTCGTCTTGCCGACAGAGCTTAATGCTCCACGATTATACGATGCTCTCAAGGTGGATGACAGCAGGCGCATCAAGTCAGAGGTTGGGTTGGTTTTATCCAGCCTAACCAAGTAGCAAGATTAAACCAATGAGCAAACCGTGCGAGGCTGATCCTTGTGATCGGCCCCAAAAATTCTATGAAGGGACATTACAGAACCTTCAGTCAGCGCTCTAATCATTATGGAGGCCGATCCCAGCAATCGGCCAAAATTATCCTCACCACATGTTCTGCTTGTGTTCACCTTTGACCCTATCAGGAGCCGACGTGCGAGTTACAGAGCCGATATCCGCCATTCTTTAACGGATTCGGCTCGGGGGCACCTGAATACCGGAACGGATGCGGGGGTACATGTGTGCAATGAATACTCGGGGGCTGATGGGAGAAAATCGGCCAGTAAAAAAAAAAAAAAAAAAAAATTTACAGCCGATGCAAGGGCATCGACGTTAGAATTGAAAGACAGTCGATGCACAACCATCGACTTTAGCAGTAAATTATGCAATGTCTATCGAGTCTCCACCGAGATCCGGGCCAACGGTGGTACCTTCGTTGCCTCGAGTGAGTAAAACAATGGAAACTTCTTCGACCACTTCGAGCCGATCCGGGTTCCTGAACCCCGTTGTCAAGGATTTCTAATCTTTAGGACGAAAGATTATCGGCTAACGGAGGAAGAAAAGGGATCGGCTTTGGCGCATTCTCTCTGACATTCTCGCCTCGAGTAAGGCTCGGGGGGCAGCAGGCCTGGTGGATGCTCTCTTTTGCTTCGTTTAAAGAGCCGATTGGGGATACTATCGGCTGATCCTTCATTGCAACCTTCTTCACGATGATGAGTACTGAAGAGGATTATTGGGTTTGGTTAGAAAGTTCAAAGGCTTTCCTGAAAGATCCTGCATCAGTTGAGGAAGGGAAGGGTGAAATTCAAAGAACCGGTGTGGTACTATCGGCTCATTACGCATTGGCAAAGGGGGCGAATCGGCAAGGTCAGTAGAAGGAGGAATCGGCTAAATTAAACTCAAAGGAAATCGGCAAGATCAAATTGGGGAAAGTTCTTCATTGATTAGATTTCTTACATAAAAGAGCTGATTGCTCTCAAAAGGAAGTACTAGGGGATACATTGCCCCATCTACTACTACTGGCCCTATTCTAGAGGTCCTGTCTACGGGCCATCACCGCCCTCGTCGTCGCCGTCGTCGCCGCCGCTGTCGGCGCTGCTCCCGGCGGGCTCGTCGTCGCTCCAATGGCCGCCGACCGGGTCCTCGTTGTCTTCATCCTCTTCGTCAGCGGCGTCCTCGTCGCTGTCGAAGTCGCTAAGATTGCCCGGCCAAGGGCAGAACCGCTTGGCCGGCGGCTCGTCGGAGGAGCTCTCGTCGTCGTCCTCCTCCTCCTCTTCCTGCTCCTCCTCCCCGGAAGAGGTGAAGTCGCAGGAGAAGCTGTCGTCGTCGCTCTCCTCCTCCGTTGCCCCAACGGCGAGGAAGCGGAGGTCGCTCTCCCCGTCCGTCGAGGACTGGTCGTCCTCGGACCAGATGGAGAAGTCGTGGTCTGACTCCTCCCCGGCCGCAATGGCGCGGCGGATGTTCGCCGCATGGACCTCTGCCGGATTGTACTCCGGCGTCGGCTCACGGGATGTGGAGGACTGGCTGGAAGGACCCGATGAAGCAGAGGAAGGAGAAGACATGGTGGCAGGAGGGCTTTTGGAGTGCTAGTGCGATGGAGATACAGAGGAGAACTGTTCGTAGCGGTTAAATAAAAGGAGATATAGTGGAAGTTCAATGCCACAGCAGTTTCCGAGGAAGTGGTGCCTGAAGAAAACTGCCAGATCACGCGGAGAAGTTGAGGAGGCAGGGCATCATGATGAAGGATACTGCGACGGTTCTGCCACGACATGACCCGACGAAGGAAAACAGAGTGATTTTGGAATTACCAATTCCAAAACCAGGGGGGCATGTGTTATCACCGGAATTTGACCGAGTCGGAGGTGGGCCACGATTGAGAAAGACTTGAAGATATACATGGAAGGAAAAACAAGAATTGGCCTTATGCACGAAGTTGGGCTGAATTGCCCATTGTATCTGTAATTTAGTGGATCGTATCTTTAGATTAAAAGTTAGAGTTTTACTCGTGCACGGTTAGGTGCACGTCCGAATTAGAAAGTCCGCTGGACTATAAATATGTATCTAGGGTTTGTGGAATAAACAACAACACAACGTTCACCCCAAAAACAAACCAATCTCGGCGCATCGCCAACTCCTTCGTCTCGAGGGTTTCAATCGGGTAGCGACATGCTGCCTAGATCGCATCTTGCGATCTAGGCAGCACAAGCCCCACGTTGTTCATGCGTTGCCCGTATCGAAGCGTCTTTGATGGCGGGCAACGTAGTTATCATAGATGTGTTAGGGTTAGCATAGCTCTTCGTATAAACATGCTTACGTAGTGCAACCCTCGCATGTCTAGCCGCCCTCACGCCTATCTCGGGCGTGGGGCGGCACCCTGCTTGTTCATCATCTAGTAGATCTGATCCGTTACTGATTGCTCCTTGCTCCGCAAGGATTAGTTTAATATCTCGCAATAGTTAGGCCTTACGAAGGGGGAGGATCCAGCGGCACGTAGGGTGGCGTTCGCAAGTCCTAAACAGGATGTTCCGATGATCAACGTCACGTTGGTTGTGTGGCCTTGTTTAGGATCGGCTTACGAGCACCGTGCGTGGCCGCGAGGCCCAACCTGGAGTAGGATGATCCGATTATGCGGTGAAAACCCTAAATCGTCGTAGATCTCATTAGCTTTATCTTGATCAAGCGGGATCACCAAGTATTCGTGCACCCCGTACGGATCATGGGTGGATCGGCTCTTTGAGCCGATTCACGAGATAGCTCGAGAGCCGATCGAGGCTCGATTTAATGTTTACGTGTATGCCATGCGGGAACTAAGCGAGGCATCCCCATCACCTTCCGACCAGGTATAGGTCGGGTGGCACGCCCTTGCACTTCGCATCGCCGCGTGTGACCAGAAGAGCATTGCGGGCCGTCGCTCGGAGGGGTCTCAGCCAGCCGCAGCTCTAGGCTCTTCCCGGCTCTACCGTGTTGACAGGCCGCTGCCCGCCGGTGGGTTTTGGCGATCAACACAAATGGATCTTCAGGATAAAACCTTTCTTGATTCCCACTATCAGATGTGATATTCTGAAAGTTCCAACCACAAGAATTTTCCATACTTGTGTCATGTACGACTGATCGGTGTTCTTGAGACATGCCATTGTTGCTATCTGAATATCTACCAGTGATCATGAATAATTTGTTCTGCATTTTTTTTTAAAAACATAACATTGCAATGAGATGAACGAAATACAATGAACGAAATACACAAACTCACAACAACATTTTATATACCTCAGCACCCATTGGACCTTGTATAAAATCATTGTAATAATCTGCTGTCCTTTCATGTCCTAGCAACATTTGAGTGTATGACATGCTTTCATCTTGCCAGAAATTCATCTACACAAGAATACAAAGACAAATTTGTTTTTTAATACTGTCAGGTTGTAATAATTTTTTTTAGATGTTGTTCTTTGTAAAGTTCTTTTTAAGAAGTTACTCACAGTGTCTGGTTCTTCATGACTGTTGCAGGAACCTTTCGCGGATTGTTCGCGCACACTAGCATCTGATATTTGCTGCACAAATAACAATTTTGTCAACACTTATTCAAAGTATTAATTTCTGCTTTTTCAAGGTAATTTTTACCTTAACTGGCAAACAGGGATTCTGCTGATTATTTGAATAAGCTTCACTGACATTAAACTGTTTCCTTCCTATTTGGGTTACATTTGTTCCATGGGTAATGAATTTATCATATTGAACATGCTGCATTTATGTACACACAACAAAAAGAAGAATATTGTTAGGTGGTAAGAGATATCCATTGTTGGGACAGGGATTTCATTTTGCATGCAATTTTTAACACTTGAACTTGTTTGTCGTTTTCTCAATCAAATTTTAAGCTTGGTCATGCAAGAGGAGTAACTTTGGCATTTTCTATGCATAACCCAAAACTTTGATCCAGTGTTGTTATGTGGTTGCATTTAATTCATGTTCCCACAGTAAGAATGAATGACTTGAATTATCTATGCATCCAAACTAAGGTAACTAAATCTTCAGTACAACTGCTACTTTTTTGTTGTGTCGAGATAATTCTCCTACACCTTCTCCTTCTCCCGCTTTTGACTATGCCTACTACAACCAACTCAAATCTCCCTTGATTAAATCGTCATCCATGTTTCTTTCTTTCACATGCTGGTTTTCAGTTTTGTCTAGGGTGGCAGTGGCACCGCCGGAGATACAGATGGACGGCGGTGGCGGGAGGGTGTGGAGTCGTGGAGATGGAGGCCTCCGACCGAATGGCTCCGATGCTCTGCACTGGTATGACATTTGGTGTAGAATTCCCACCGACAACGTGATCCCTGCTTGGTGTAGTACTGGCGATTTAATCAAGGGAGATTTTAGTACATTTTTACCCGTAGATTGTACTAGTACAACAGGTGGACGAAAATTCTTGGTACGTGTAGCGCTGACCTTCATCAAACATCCAAGCAACTACTCCTACGACCACGTACAGGA
The DNA here is from genome assembly GCF_022539505.1 of Lolium rigidum. Taxonomy (NCBI): domain Eukaryota; kingdom Viridiplantae; phylum Streptophyta; class Magnoliopsida; order Poales; family Poaceae; genus Lolium; species Lolium rigidum. The sequence continues at coordinate 40,542,359 of NC_061513.1, read as the reverse complement.
TAAAATATAAGGCAATTAAATGCGTCCCAGTCCCAAAGTGCAGCTTCATTTACTCTGAAGCGTCAAATAGTTCATTTGACTTCATTATGACCAGTGTGACAAAACATAAAATGGAACTGAGCCTGAATTTTTCTCTCTATTTTTTCAATTGCCAACTGTGGGATGCATGCCAAATCCCAGAATGCACTGTATTAGAACAACAGTAAAGTAGGATACTGTTTTTTTACCTGTCCTCTATGTGTTCCTGCTCCTATCAAGTAGTTACCATAGTTCTGCATTATAGCTGAAATAGTTCAGACATTTTCATTTTGTCAGGCTACACATATATATGCAAAGAAGTATGTTTTCAACAAATTAGACTAAAGACAGCAGAATCTGAATGTGCAGTTAAAGACTGAAGATGTCATACTCTGGTATGTGCTGTTATCTTCTGCATCTGTTTGTACTGTCGGTAAATCAGTGGAATAATAAGTTACTCCACTAATCTGGCATGAAGTCTTGTTTGATGCATCAAATGGAACTGAGGGAAACAGATATTCATGTTTTCATTCACCATTTTCATGCAGGATCAAACAAGAGAAGACAACAGAATCGTTTTTGAAGAGTAGAAGGATTTGCCTGACCTTGATAAGAACTTGATCCTTCTTCAGGTGTGCTACTCAGATCTGTTATTTTCGGCCAGAAGCAATTCTGGGGATCATCTTTTCTATTCATGTTCCCGTCAGATCTGATGTGTTCTTTCTTCTCATCAGTTTTTTCACAGAGTAAATGCACTGTTTTGTCGTGAGAGGGAGGAGGATGGATCGGAGTGGTTGAGGGGTAAACTTGGCATACGAGAACCTTTCTCGACATAGTTTTCTTCTGTGTCAAGAAAAGAATGACAGGTAAAAAGCCCAATAGTACTACAGGCCCAAAGAAACAACGTTAGGAAAAGAAAGACAGATTAATACAGGCCCAAATGTACAAGATATTATTTTTGTACAGGCCAATGACGGGCTGGATGTCCATGTCAGTTTTTGACCCAGAAAATGTGATGACGTCAGTCGACTGAGATTTAATAAGTCTCAGTCGACTGAGCTCCAGGTGGAATAAGATATTTCAGTGTTTGTTTTGACATATAGTACCTGTTCAACAAGGTAGATCTGGAACTGTACCTAGTAGGCAAAATAAAACCGGGAGGGAAAACTATTTTTTACCCAAGTTTAGAGAGTGGACTTTTAGAGCAGGTGCTTGGTGAGCACCCGTATCTCAGACCGTCTATACTGCATTAAGATCCGTGCAAGTTATTTTTTCCCCTCTCAAACAATTTCTCATTTTTGTATCTCTCACACTACACATTGTTTGAATTCGAAAATTTGCAGATCACTTAAACATAACAATTGGAATGTGGAAAAAATATTTTGGATTTTTTATGTCATTATCTATATATGTATTTCAAGAATTTATTTTGAATTTTAAAAAAATTAAAATTAAAATTTGCACACAAAAATTCCGAACAATTTTTCCTGCATTCTATTTTTTATTTTTGAGTGATTTGCAAAAAAATCATATCCAAATATTTCATAATTTGGAAGATACAAAAAAGACAAAGTGGCAAAAAGTGCAGGTGCGCAGAGCTCCATTCAAGTTTTCTCTTTTACCCAAACTTCAGGTGAATCTCTAAAAGTGAACATGTACTAGGACGAGAGTCTGTAACAACATCTCCAATGGGGCGACGAATTTCGAAGTCCAAATTGTCCAAGTACATCCGTTTACGTCGCCCGCCGGATGGAAAAATAACCGTTTTGGTCCGCGTGTCCGTTTGCGCCTGGGGTGCTTTCAACGGCCCGACGCATTTGTGCGTCGGCATAAATTGAAGTGTTTCAAAACAACAAAATAAACAGTTTGATCGAAGTCTTAGTTCTTACATCCAAAATTTTAAATGTCTACATGAAAATAAGATGGTATTCCTCTAGGCATTGTCTTCATGATCAGCCAATGTTCACTGATGCTCAATCAGATCCTTCTGTAGGCGTCTGCACACGATCTCGTCAGTGATTTCTACATTCATATGCAGATAGTCCTTCAAGGATAATGCCCCAGGGATTGACGCAACCAGCTCACCTTGGAAATCCCAGTGGCACTCATTGCGGTCATCAGGATGCTCGTCCTCAACGAGCATGTTGTGCATAATCACGCAGCATGTCATCACCACATGCATGGTCTTGAACGACCATGTTTTTGCTGGGTGACGGACAATTGCCCACCGAGCTTGTAGCACACCAAATCATCGCTCCACATCTTTCCTACAAGCCTCTTGCATCTTGGCAAACCTCTTCGTCTTCTCCGTGAACACCGGATTGGTGCGGTGGAAGTAGTCCTTGTGGAGCCGGAGGTGCCCTTCCACTCTGTTGCGCGGCAGGTTTTTTGAGCGGCCCTTCACAGAGCCCCGGTGCACCGGCGTCTAGCTGACATTGTACTCGTGGAGGATGGACGCCGTAGCAGTAGTCATTGTCTGCGCCGACTGATCGGACTCCTCGTCGAAAGAGGAGTCAACGACCTCCGCGCGTAATTTCTCCAGCATCTGCCACATGTCCTCTGCGTGGGTAGGAACTGCAGATAAATGGCCGCGCACAATAGCGCTAAAAACACGAGTAAGAAACTTACCGACGCAAGTGACCGAACAGGTCGTGGGCAGCGAGGCCGGGCGGCGCAACCGGCAAAGTTTGGCCCCCAAACAGGCGACATGTGTGTGCTAGAGCCTACCTCGACTGAGATCCTGTTCTCCGGTGCGGCGAGGACCGAGCAGGCGGCGTGTACTGCGACGGTGCGGCGGGAAGGCGGCGGGTGGAGTTAGGGTGGTGGCGTCGCACTAGGGCATAAGAGAAGGGGAAAAAGAAGCAAATCCAAGCGGTCCATTTCGATGTTCCTGACGTGCGGGACCGGGTAAGAAAAGGAGGAAGCTTGGCGCGACCGCATAGCTTCTGTGGAGACGCAAACCTGCAGCATATTTGGGTCAGGTTTGCGTCGCCCTGGACGGTCCGAACACTCTGCGTCGCCCCGTTGGAGCAAGACCCCGATGCATTTTCGACCTGCGCGAATGCAAACGGTCGCTCAACATCTATTTGTCCTAAGCGCTCATCCTCTGTTATGAGAGTCGTCGCGCTACACTCCGATTTGTAGAATGGCTCTCACCGAGTGTTAATAGTCGGTTGTCGTCTTTGGACGGTCGAAGTTGTACATGTTGCTGGTCTGCGGAAGGTCAAACCATCTGCTTGTTATGTCTCTAGAAACTAGCAGCAAACACTTTCCTTGACTTCTCCACGCGTATAGTCACTGGTGGAGAAGAGGCCTTTCGTCCCAAGCCCCTGGGAGCAAATGTCCCCGTTTTGAACCAAACCGGGACCAATGGGGGGCATTGGTCCCGGTTCGTTCCGCACTGGGTGACCCCACCCATTGGTCCCGGTCCGTTTGGGGCCTCTGGTCCCGGTTTGTGATACAAACCGGGACTAAAGGGGCAGCGGCCTCCCGCTGCCCCTTTAGTCCCGGTTTGTATCACAAACCGGGACCAAAGGCCCACCGTTTGGACCCCGTTTGGCTTACCAACCGGGACAAAGTCCCCATCTGCATATATAACCTTGCCCCTGCCCAAGTGTGAGCCACACTTAGCTATTTTTTCACTTCTTATCACAAGAGGGGTGTATTGCTTTGCTCTCTTTACATGCACAAGAGGTGTTTGATGAAATGCTTAAGAGGTTTTGCCACCTGAGTTAATTCACACAAAACAAGCCACACTTAACTTGCTTTTTCTTCTCCATCAAGGTTAACAACTTTATCCTTTCATCTATCATTGATAAAATACATGTGTATATATATATACATCGTTTCACTAATCGTTATGTTCTGTAAGGGTTTTTGATAAGCTTAATTATATTATGCAGATGAATCGACAATAGATGTACATTGACCGACGCTTTGACAAGTTCACTTCGGGCCAGAGTAATTTTATCGCTGTGGCTGAGGCAAACAAACATGGTGGCTTTATGTACTGTCCATGTGTTAACTGTAAGAATATCGTAAATTACGCTCACTCGAGTACCATTCACGGCCACCTTCTGCCGGACAGTTTCATGCCCAGTTACTATTGTTGGACCAAGCACGGAGAAAGAGGGGTTATGATGGAAGACAATGAAGAAGAGGAAGAGGAAGAGGAAGAGGATGATGACAGTTATCCCATGTTCCTGAATACGGTGATACTGCAGAAGGCAATGAAGACAATGAAGCAGAAGATCAAGAGGCACCAGATGAGCCTGATGATGATGATGATCTTGGTCGGGCCATTGCTGATGCAAGGAGAGAATGTGAAACTGAAAAGGAAAGGTTGGCCTTCGACCAGATGATACAAGATCACAACAAATTGTTATATCCAACTTGCGAAGAAGGCCATAAAAAGTTAGGCAGCTGATACGTCCAAAACGTATCTACTTTCCCGAACACTTTTGCTATTGTTTTGCCTCTAATTTGTGTATTTTGGATACAGCTAACACGGATTAACGTTGTTTTCAACAGAATTGCCCTGGTGTCTTATTTTTGTGCAGAAAATCAACTTTCAGGAAAATCCCCGGAAATAATTGCAATGGGCCTATTTTCACAGAAGACCTACGGAGCCAAAAGACGAGACGGAGGGGGGCCACGAGGGGCGCACACCACATGGCGGCGCGGTGGGCCCCTGGGCCGCGCCGCCCTATGGTGACGCCGCCTCGGCCAGCCAGTGCTGACGTGGGAGTTGGATTGCAACGGCCCCAGAAAGTAGCTTCCTTGTGACGGTAAAGCACTCGTCCGTTGGGAACCCCAAGAGGAAGGTATGATGTCGTACAGCAGCAAGTTTTCCCTCAGTAAGAAACCAAGGTTTATCGAACCAGTAGGAGCCAAGAAGCACGTTGAAGGTTGTTGGTGACGGAGTGTAGTGCGGCGCAACACCAGGGATTCCGGCGCCAACGTGGAACCTGCACAACACAACCAAATTACTTTGTCCCAACGTGACAGTGAGGTTGTCAATCTCACCGGCTTGCTGTAACAAAGGATTAGATGTATAGTGTGGAAGATGATGTTTGCAGAAAATAGTAGAACAAGTATTGCAGTAGATTGTATTCGATGTAAAAGAATGGACCGGGGTCCACAGTTCACTAGTGGTGTCTCTCCCATAAGATAAATAGCATGTTGGGTGAACAAATTACAGTTGGGCAATTGACAAATAAAGAGAGCATAACAATGCACATACATGTTATGATGAGTAGTGTGAGATTTAATTGGGCATTACGACAAAGTACATAGACCGCTATCCAACGATGCATCTATGCCTAAAAAGTCCACCTTCAGAGTTATCATCCGAACCCCTTCCAGTATTAAGTTGCAAACAACAGACAATTGTATTAAGTATGGTGCGTAATGTAATCAACAAATACATCCTTAGATATAGAATTGATGTTTTATCCCTAGTGGCAACAGCACATCCACAACCTTAGAGGTTGATGTCACTCCCCCAGATTTAATGGAGGCATGAACCCACTATCGAGCATAAGTACTCCCTCTTGGAGTTACAAGTAATGACTTCGCCAGAGCCTCTACTAGCAACGGAGAGCATGCAAGATCATAAACAACACATAGATGATAGATTGATAATCAACATAGCATAGTATTCATTATTCATCAGATCCCAACAAACGCAGCATGTAGCATTACAGATAGATGATCTTGATCATGTTAGGCAGCTCACAAGATCCAACAATGATAGCACAATGAGGAGAAGACGACCATCTAGCTACTGATATGGACCCATAGTCCAGGGGTGAACTACTCACACATCAATCCGGAGGCGACCATGGCGGTGTAGAGTCCTCCGGGAGATGATTCCCCTCTCCGGCAGGGTGCCGGAGGCGATCTCCTGAATCCCCCGAGTTGGGATTGGCGGCGGCGGCGTCTCTGGAAGGTTTTCCGTATCGTGGCTCTCGGTACTGGAACTATTATCGACGAAGGCTTAAGTAGGCGAAAGGGTAGGTCAGGGGGCCTCACGAGGGCCCCACACGCCAGGGCGGCGCGGCCCCACCCCTGGCCGCGCGGCCCTGCTGTGTCGGCGCCTCGTGGCCCCACTTCGTTTCTCCCCCGGTGTTCTGGAAGCTTCGTGGAAAAATAGGACCCTGGGCGTTGATTTCGTCCAATTCCGAGAATATTTCCTTACTAGGATTTCGAAACCAAAAACAACGAGAAAACAACGAAGCGGCTCTTCGGCATCTCGTTAATAGGTTAGTGCCGGAAAATGCATAATAATAACATATAATGTGTATAAAACATGTGAGTGTCATCATAAAAGTAGCATGGAACATAAGAAATTATAGATACGTTTGAGACGTATCAAGCATCCCCAAGCTTAGTTCCTACTCGTCCCGAGTAGGTAAACGATAACAAAGATAATTTCTTAAGTGACAATGCTACCATAATCTTGATCAATACTATTGTAAGCACATGTAATGAATGCAGCGATTTGAAACAATGGTAAATGTAATGAGTAAACAACTGAATCATATAGCAAAGACTTTTCATGAATAGTACTTTCAAGACAAGCATCAACAAGTCTTGCATAAGAGTTAACTCATAAAGCAATAGATTCATAGTAAAGGTATTGAAGCAACACAAGGGAAGATTAAGTTTCAGCGGTTGCTTTCAACTTGTAACATGTATATCTCATAGATATTGTCAACATAAAGTAATATAATAAGTGCAATATGCAAGTATGTAGGAATCAATGCACAGTTAACACAAGTGTTTGCTTCTTGAGATAGAAGGAAATGGGTAAACTGACTCAACAATAAAAGTAGAAGAAAGGCCCTTCGCAGAGGGAAGCATTGATTGCTGTATTTGTGCTAGAGCTTTTATTTTGAAAACAAGAAACAATTTTTTCAACGGTAGTAATAAAGCATATGTGTTATGTAAATTATATCCTACAAGTTGCAAGCCTCATGCATAGTATACCAATAGTGCCCGTACCTTGTCCTAATTAGCTTGGATTTACATGGATTATCATAGCATAGCATATGTTTTAACCAAGTGTCACAATGGGGTACCTCTATGCCGCATGTACAAAGGTCTAAGGAGAAAGCTCGCATTGGATTTCTCGCTTTTGATTATTCTCAACTTAGACATCCATACCGGGACAACATAGACAACAGATAATGGACTCCTCTTTAATGCATAAGCATTCAACAACGAATAATATTCTCATAAGAGATTGAGGTTTGTTGTCCAAACTGAAACTTCCACCATGGATCATGGCTTTAGTTAGCGGCCCAATGTTCTTCTCTAACAATATTTATACTCAAACCATTTGATCATGATAAATCACGCTTACTTCAGACAAGACGAACATGCATAGCAACTCACATGATATTCAACAAATAAATAGTTGATGGCGTTCCCAGAAACATGGTTATCGCACAACAAGCAACTTATAAGAAATAAGACACATAAGTACATATTCAATACCACGATAGTTTTTAAGCTATTTGTCCCATGAGCTATATATTGCAAAGATAAAGAATGGAAATTTTAAAGGTAGCACTCAAGCAATTTACTTTGGAATGGCGGAGAAATACCATGTAGTAGGTAGGTATGGTGGACACAAGTGGCATAGTGTTTGGCTCAAGGATTTTGGATGCATGAGAAGTATTCCCTCTCGATACAAGGTTTAGGCTAGCAAGGTTGTTTGAAGCAAACACAAGTATGAACCGGTACAGCAAAACTCACATAAAAGACATATTGAAAGCATTATAAGACTCTATACCGTCTTCCTTGTTGTTCGACCCTTACTAGAAATATCTAGACCTTATAGAGACCAATTATGCAAACCAAATTTTAGCAAACTCTATGTATTTCTTCACTAATGGGTGCAAAGTACATGACGCAAGAGCTTAAACATGAGCACAACAATTGCCAAGTATCACATTATTCAAGATATTGTACCAATTACCACATGTAGCATTTCCCGTATCCAATCATATAACAATTTAACGAAGCAGTTCAACCTTCGCCATGAATATTATGAGTAAAGCCTAAGGACATATTTGTCCATATGCAACAGCGGAGCGTGTCTCTCTCCCACACAATGAATGCTAGGATCCAACTTTATTCAAACAAAACAAAAAAAACAAAAACAAACGGACGCTCCAAGTAAAGCACATAAGATGTGATGGAATAAAAATATAGTTTCACTAGAGGAACCTGATAATGTTGTCGATGAAGAAGGGGATGCCCAAGGCATCCCCAAGCTTAGACGCTTGAGTCTTCTTGAAATATGCAGGGGTGAACCACCGGGGCATCCCCAAGCTTAGACCTTCACTCTCCTTGATCATATTGTATCATCCTCCTCTCTTGACCCTTGAAAACTTCTTCCACACCAAACTTAAAACAAATTCATTAGATGGTTAGTGCATAACCAAAAATTTCACATGTTCAGAGGTGACACAATCATTCTTAACACTTCTGGACATTGCACAAAGCTACTGAAAGTTAATGGAACAAAGAAATCCATCTAACATAGCAAAGCAGGCAATGTGAAATAAAAGACAGAATCTGTCAAAACAGAACAGTACGTAAAGACGTATTTTTTAGAGGCACCAGACTTGCTCAAATGAGAAAACTCAAAACTAATGAAAGTTACGTACATATCTGAGGATCACGAACGTAAATTGGCATAATTTTCTGAATTACCTACAGAGAATTCAACCGAAATTCGTGACAGCAAGAAAATCTGTTTCTGCGCAGTAATCCAAATCTAGTATCATCATTCGATTAGAGACTTTACTTGGCACAACAATGCAATAAAACTAAGATAAGGAGAGGTTACTACAGTAGTAACAACTTCCAAGACTCAAATATAAAACAAAAATACTGTAGTAAAGTGATGGGTTGTCTCCCATAAGTGCTTTTCTTTAACGCCTTTCAGCTAGGCGCAGAAAGTGTGTATCAAGTGTTATCAAGAGATGAAGCATCAACATCATAATTTGTTCTAATGATAGAATCAAAAGGTAATTTCATTCTCTTTCTAGGGAAGTGTTCCATACCTTTCTTGAGAGGAAATTGATATTTAATATTACCTTCCTTCATATCAATGGTAGCACCAATAGTTCGAAGAAAAGGTCTTCCCAATATGATGGGACAAGATGCATTGCATTCAATATCCAAGACAACAAAATCAACGGGGAAAAAGTTATTGTTAACCACAATACGAACATTATCAATCCTCCCCAAAGGTTTCTTTATAGCATTATCAGCAAGATTAACATCCAAATAACAATTTTTCAATGGTGGCAAGTCAAGCATATCATAAATTTTCTTAGGCATAACGGAAATACTTGCACCAAGATCACATAAAGCATTACAATTAAAATCATTGACCCTCATCTTAATGATGGGCTCCCATCCATCTTCTAACTTCCTAGGAATAGAAGTTTCAAGTTTTAGTTTCTCTTCTCTAGCTTTTATGAGAGCATTTGTAATATGTTTTGTAAAGGCCAAATTTATAGCACTAGCATTAGGACTCTTAGCAAGTTTTTGTAAGAACTTTATAACTTCAGAGATGTGGCAATCATCAAAATCTAACCCATTATGATCTAAGGCAATGGGATCATTGTTCCCAATGTTGGAAAAAATTTCAGCAGTTTTATCACAGGCAGTTTTAGCAGTTTTAGCAGTTTCAGGCAGTTTTGCTCGCTTTGCATTAGGAGTAGAAACATTGCTAACACCAATTATTTTACCATTGATAGTAGGAGGTGCAGCAACATGTGGAGCATTAGCATTACTAGTGGTGGTAATAGTCCAAACTTTAGCTAAATTATTCTATTTAGCTAGTTTTTCATTTTCTTCTCTTTCCCACCTAGCATGCAGTTCAGCCATTACCCTTAATTCTAACTTGAATGGCATTTGCTGTAGTAACGATTTTATTTTCATTATCCATATTAGGCATAACTTTCATTTTCAAAAGATCAACATCAGCAGCAAGACTATCAACTTTAGAAGCAAGTATATCAATTTTCTCAAGCTTTTCTTCAACAGATTTGTTAAAAGTAGTTTGTGTACTAATAAATTCTTTAAGCATGGCTTCAAGTCCAGGGGTGTATTCCTATTATTATTGTAAGAATTCCCATAAGAATTACCATAACCGTTACCATTATTATAAGGATATGGCCTATAGTTGTTACTAGAATTGTTCCGATAAGCATTGTTGTTGAAATTATTATTTTTAATGAAGTTCACATCAACATGTTCTTCTTGAGCAACCAATGAAGCTAATGGAACATTATTAGGATCAACATTAGTCCTACCACTCACAAGCATAGACATAATAGCATCAATCTTATCACTCAAGGAAGAGGTTTCTTCGACAGAATTTACCTTCTTACCTTGTGGAGCTCTTTCTGTGTGCCATTCAGAGTAATTAATCATCATATCATCAAGAAGCTTTGTTGCTGCCCCCAAAGTGATGGACATAAAGGTACCTCCAGCAGCTGAATCCAATAGGTTTCGTGAAGAAAAATTCAATCCTGCATAAAAGGTTTGGATGATCATCCAAGTAGTCAGTCCATGGGTTGGGCAGTTTTTAACCAAAGACTTCATTCTTTCCCATGCTTGTGCAACATGCTCAGTATCTAATTGCTTAAAATTCATTATGCTACTTCTCAAAGAGATAATTTTAGCAGGAGGATAATATCTACCAATGAAAGCATCCTTACATTTAGTCCATGAATCAATACTATTCTTAGGCGAGAGATAGCAACCAATCTTTAGCTCTTCCTCTTAATGAGAAAGGAAACAATTTTAATTTTATAATGTCACCATCTACATCCTTATACTTTTGCATTTCACATAGTTCAACAAAATTATTAAGATGGGCAACAGCATTATCAGAACTAACACCAAAAAATTGCTCTCTCATAACAAGATTTAGTAAAGCAGGTTTAATTTCAAATAATTCTGCTGTAGTAGCAGGTGGAGCAATAGGTGTGTATAAGAAATCATTATTGTTTGTGCTAGTGAAGTCACACAACTTAGTATTTTCAGGAGTACCCATTTTAGCAATAGTAAATAAAGTAAACTAGATAAAGTAAATGCATGTAACTAACTTTTTTGTGTTTTTAATATAGCAAGCAAGATAGTAAATAAAGTAAAACTAGCAACTAATTTTTGTGTGTTTTGTTTTAATGGAGCAAACAAAGTAGTAAATAAAAGTAAAGCAAGACAAAAACAAAGTAAAGAGATTGGAGGTGGAGACTCCCCTTCCAGCGTGTCTTGATCTCCCCGGCAACGGCGCCAGAAAATCAGCTGCTAACGTGGGAGTTGGATTGCAACGGCCCCAGAAAGTAGCTTCCTTGTGACGGTAAAGCACTTGTCCGTTGGGAACCCCAAGAGGAAGGTATGATGTCGTACAGCAGCAAGTTTTCCCTCAGTAAGAAACCAAGGTTTATCGAACCAGTAGGAGCCAAGAAGCACGTTGAAGGTTGATGGCGGCGGAGTGTAGTGCGGCGCAACACCGGGATTCCGGCGCCAACGTGGAACCCGCACAACACAACCAAATTACTTTGTCCCAACGTGACAGGTGAGGTTGTCAATCTCACCGGCTTGCTGTAACAAAGGATTAGATGTATAGTGTGGAAGATGATGTTTGCAGAAAACAAGTAGAACAAGTATTGCGATAGATTGTATTCGATGTAAAAGAATGGACCGGGGTCCACGAGTTCACTAGTGGTGTCTCTCCCATAAGATAAATAGCATGTTGGGTGAACAAATTACGGTTGGACAATTGACAAATAAAGAGAGCATAACAATGCACATACATGTTATGATGAGTAGTGTGAGATTTAATTGGGCATTACGACAAAGTACATAGACCGCTATCCAGACATGCATCTATGCCTAAAAAGTCCACCTTCGAGGTTATCATCCGAACCCCTTCCGGTATTAAGTTGCAAACAACAGACAATTGCATTAAGTATGGTGCGTAATGTAATCAACAAATACATCCTTAGATATAGAATTGATGTTTTATCCCTAGTGGCAACAGCACATCCACAACCTTAGAGGTTGTTGTCACTCCCCCAGATTTAATGGAGGCATGAACCCACTATCGAGCATAAGTACTCCCTCTTGGAGTTACAAGTAATGACTTGGCCAGAGCCTCTACTAGCAACGGAGAGCATGCAAGATCATAAACAACACATAGATGATAGATTGATAATCAACATAGCATAGTATTCATTATTCATCAGATCCCAACAAACGCAACATGTAGCATTACAGATAGATGATCTTGATCATGATAGGCAGCTCACAAGATCCAACAATGATAGCACAATGAGGAGAAGACGACCATCTAGCTACTGCTATGGACCCATAGTCCAGGGGTGAACTACCCACACATCAATCCGGAGGCGACCATGGCGGTGTAGAGTCCTCCGGGAGATGATTCCCCTCTCCGGCAGGGTGCCGGAGGCGATCTCCTGAATCCCCCGAGATGGGATTGGCGGTGGCGGCGTCTCTGGAAGGTTTTCCGTATCGTGGCTCTCGGTACTGGAACTATTATCGACGAAGGCTTAAGTAGGAGAAAGGGTAGGTCAGGGGGGCTCACGAGGGCCCCACACGCCAGGGCGGCGCGGCCCCAGCCCTGGCCGCGCGGCCCTACTGTGTCGGCGCCTCGTGGCCCCACTTTGTTTCTCCCCCGGTGTTCTGGAAGCTTCGTGGAAAAATAGGACCCTGGGCGTTGATTTCGTCCAATTCCGAGAATATTTCCTTACTAGGATTTCTGAAACCAAAAACAACAGAAAACAGCAACTGGCTCTTCGGCATCTCGTTAATAGGTTAGTGCCGGAAAATGCATAATAATGACATATAATGTGTATAAAACATGTGAGTATCATCATAAAGTAGCATGGAACATAAGAAATTATAGATACGTTTGAGACGTATCAGCCAGCCCCTGACGCTCCCCTCTGGACTACTTAAAGCCCCTGACCTAAAAACGCACGGGGGTTCGACCAATTTTCCAGAAGACATCCAGAACTCCGCCGCCGTCGCGAAACCCAATCTCGGGATCAGAAACTCCGTTCTGGCACCCTGCCGGGACGGGAAATTGGAGGAGATCATCGCCATCATCGCCACCGATGCCTCTCCATCAACCATCCATGCTTCCAACATCCATATGTGAATAATTCCCCCGCTGTAGGCTGAAGGGGATGGTAGGGATTGGATGAGATTGTTCATGTAATAGCCATAAGATTGTTAGGGCATGGTGCCTAGTATCCGTTGTTGGTACTTTTATGATATTGTTGCAACTTGTTATGCTTAATGCTTGTCACTAGGGCCCGAGTGCCATGATTTCAGATCTGAACATGTTATTGATTCATGATGATATTCATTGTTTTATGATCTTACTTGCAAGTTGTATACACATATTGTTGTCCGGAACCCGAGGCCCCAAAGTGACAGAAATTGGGACAACCGGAGGGGAAGGCTGTGATATGAGGATCACATGTGTTCACGGAGTGTTAATGCTTTGCTTCGGTACTCTATTAAAAGGAGTACCTTAATTACCAGTAATTTCCCTAGAGGCCCGGCTGCCACCGGCTGGTAGGACAAAATATGTTGTGCAAGTTTCTCATTGCGAGCACGTACGACTATATACGGAACACATGCCTATGGTTATTTAGTACTTGGATACTGTTTTATTATTATCTGCAAATGCCTTGTCTCGATTATTACATGAGTTATCTTATCCATGTAGCGCCCGTTCATCCATCCCTATGCCTACAGTATTTTAATCCTGTTGTTTACTATAATCACTACTGCTGTCTTTAAACTATTGCGAGCAAGTCTGTTTCCAGGTGCAGCTGAATTGACAACTCCGTTGTTAAGGCTTACAAATATTCTTTGGCTCCCCTTGTGTCGAATCAATAAATTGGGTTTTACTTCCCTCGAAGACTGTTGCGATCCCCTATACTTGTGGATCATCAAGACTATTTTCTGGCGCCGTTGCCGGGGAGCATAGCTTTATTTGCAAGTTCACCTGAATTGATATTGTTCGCTACAAATCCTCCATCATGGGTAAACCTCGCGATACTAAAGTCGCCATATTACCATCCACTACAAGAAAAGGTACAACTCTGAGTACCTCTGTTGCTCTTGATTCACCATCTGTGATAAGTCAACTTGTTTCACCACCACAAGCTTCACATGCTGGTACTTCTGCTGAATCTAAAAATTCCTCTTATAATTTTAATGACGCTTCTACTGTGCTTGATGATAATGGTTCATTAGGTCCTTTTCTAGATGCTACAATTGCTAGGTCTAGACAAATTGAAAATACTGAAATTCCTAATGAAAATACTGTTACACCTGTTAATTCACCTGAGTCTGTTGAACACTCTAGTGATGATCTTGACGAAGATTATGTGGAACTTGATGATGATTTTATTGATAAATGTAATGCTACTACCGGTGCAAGTAACATTAAAAAGCTTCTTGCACAACGTGCTGTTAGATATAAATTGTATCCTGATCCTAAATTTGCCACATCTCCTATAAACATTAAGGATAAGGATTATGATTTTTCTCTTGATCTATCTCATATATATATTGTTGAGAAAACACCTTTTTGTGGTACTGAGAAAGAAAGTGCTGTAGAGCACATGAATGAGCTTTCTACTTTGAGTAGCTTGTTTTCTGAGGATATCAAGAAGCGTACTTATTTTGTTGCTAAAAATTTTCCTTTCTCATTAAAGGATGATGCTAAAACTTGGTATAATAGTTTGCCTCCTGATTCTATTGATAATCCAAGTGCTTTGCTTGATGTTTTCTTTCGGAAGTATTTTCCTGCTAGTGCTCAACATATTGCTTTGCAGAAAATTTATAGTTTTGACCAGGAAGATAGAGAGAAATTGCCTGAGGCTTGGGCAAGGTTTTGCTCTCTTCTTAGAGCTTGGCCTGGACATGATTTGGAAAAGCATGACTTACTTGATATATTTTACAGTGCACTAACCATTGAGTCTAGCGCATACCTGGACAGTTGTGCTAGTTGTGTTTTCAGGAAAAGAACTCCAGACGAAGCTGAAGAATTAATGGCTAGAATAAGCCAAAATCATGATGATTGGACTACACCTGAACCAACCCCAACACCAATATTGAAGAAGAGGGGTATGATTGAATTAAATGATGAAGATATGAAGGAAGCCAAGAAATCTCTAAAAGAGAAATGTATTAAATCTGAATATGTGAAGAATTTACCTCCCATAGAAGATTTATGTAAGATAACTCCCCCTTCATCCACAATTGAGGTACATTCTCTTCAACGCTTTGATAAAGAATATATTACTTACTCAAAACCTCCTGATCAATGTTTAGATGAATTTGATAATTATGTTGTTAAGCAAGATAACTTTAATATGAGAGTAGAGAATCATTTAATGGAAAATTCTCAAGCTATTAGTAAATTGCATGATATTTTGGAGTGAACCTTCAATGATGTTAAGATGCTTGTTAAACATTTTCATATGGTTCAAACTCAAATTGATCAACTCACTAAAGTGCAAAATGACTTGTCAAGAAATACTTCTAAAGAAAAACATGCTTATGAAGTAACAACTAGAGGCGGTGTTTCTACTCAGGATCCTCTATATCCTGAGGGGCATCCCAAAAGAGTTGAACAAGATTCTCAACGAACTAAAGAAAGTAGCGCTCCTTCTAAGAAAAAGAAGAAGAAACAGAAAACTGTTGTAGAATCCTCTGAGCCTGTTAATGATCCTAATAGTATTTCTATTTCTGATGCTGAAACTGAAAGTGGTAATGAACATGATAAAGATAATGATAAGAATGATGTTTCTGATAAATAAGAGGTTGAAGATGAACTTGATGCATACATAGAGAGGAGTGGCCATCATGCAGGGGACGGCATGGAGGAGGCCGAGGAACCCCTCGACTTGTCATCCGACGCAGCAAGTTCTTCACATCAGCATTTTGGGCATGTGGAGCCTTCATCCTTTTCTTACGCACGGGGATCTTATTATGACCACGCCATGTATGATCCACCGGCGTGGAACCCTAACCCTCGCTGGGGTTGATCTCCACTTAGGCCAAAAGCCTAAGCTTGGGGGGAGGTATGCCGGCATCACTCATTCATTGCATATTACAATTGTTGGTCATTTGTATATACCTGTTTTGCTTCTTTGGTTGTTTCTCTTTCGGTTATTTTTATTTTAGTAGGTTCTTATTTTAGTTTTTGAAGGTTGTTACTACTGTACTAACCTTTAACTTTACATTTTTATTTCATTTGAGCCGATAGTTGCCTCTAATATGAGGAAGATGATATTTGGGGAAGTGCTATCTAAAAAACAGATTCTGGACTGGTACTAAAACAATTCCTAAAAATATCCAGAACATTATTTTGACCAGCCAAGTTTTGTACATGTTCCCCAGGTTATCATCTAACTTTCATTAGTTGATCACTTTTCGAGTTGAACAGCAGAAGATTTTCTAAAAAAATAATTACTGTACTGTTGTCAAGTTTGACGGATTTCTGCCACCTTGTGTTTGTGTGACTCTTTTAATTTTCATTCTCTTGTTTTTGCTTTGTTTCTTTCCTAAAACACAAAAAGACCAAAAATATTTCTGTTGTTTCTCTTTACCATTTGTTTATTTGGTTTCTTGTTCCTATTTTGCTTTATTTACTATCGTTGGTTTGCTATGAGAAAATCCAAAAAGATTTTACTTTCGTTCTTGTTTCCAATTCGAAAACACCAAAAATATTTGTTGTTCTTCTTCAGTTTTGTAAAGTTTATTATGGAGTTCAGCGGTCTCCGGTGGTTGGAGCTTGGTTTTCATTTCATATTATTCAAGCCACACAAGTGAAAGGCAATAATGACGATCTATGACAACTCGACTGTGGTGAGAGGTTGGTATGAACTCTATTTGTTTTCATTTTTGTACATATACTCATCCATGTGAGCATGCTTAGTTGGTTCATGTGAGGTATATTTCATTTAATGAAAGTCTAGTAGTTCATGATCTCTCATGTTTAGCTCCAATTATTAATAATGCGTAGCATGTCATAAATATTTGCTTGCATTGTTTTATTCATAGATAGGTATGACATTGTGGTATCCTCCTCTGAATAATTCATTTGAATTGACTTGGCACATGCTCACGCATGCATATGACTGAAAAACAAAAGTCAATTAAGCCTCGATGATTTACTTTGCTTCAGAGTTCTTGTATCACTTTTATGCCTCCGTTAATTTTATTTTGTCGCAAGCATGATTATGACGGTTATTGCTCTTTTGATTGTCGCTTCCCAGTCTATTGCTAGCCTTCACTTGTACTGAGCGGGAATGCTTCTCGTGCTTCCAAATCCCTAAAAACCAAGTTATTCCAAAGTGTCCATCATATATACCTATGCATGGCATTTCAAACCATTCCAAGTAAATTTTCATGTGCTACCTTTAAAACCTTCAAAGTACTTCTCAATTTGTGTCAATGTTTTATTGCTCATGAGGAAGTATGTTGTGTTTCATCTTTCAACCTTGTCATTTACTCCTGACAGACTTTCACCAATGGACTAGTGGCACATCCGTTTATCCAATAATTTTGCAAAAAGAGCTGGCAACGGGGTGCCCAGCCCCAACTAATTAACTTTCATTAATAATTCTCTTCACATGTTCTGCCCTGATTTGTCAGTAAGCAACTTAATTTGCAAATAGACACTCCTCCATGGTATGTGAATGTTGGAAAGCACCCTAGGATTCGGTTAGCCATGGCTTGTGTAAGCAAAGGTTGGGAGGAGTGTCATCCATAATGAAACTAAAATACATGTGTAAACAAAAGAGAAGAGGGATGATCTACCTTGCTGGTAGAGATAACGTCCTTCATGGGAGCCACTCTTGAAAGTCTGGTTGACAAGGTAGTTAGAGTGCCCACTACCATTCGTTGACAACAACAAACACCTCTCAAAACAATTAATTTTACTTCTGTTTTAAAAATGAAAAGCTCTAGCACATGTTAATCCCTGCTTCCCTCTGCGAAGGGTCAATCTTTTACTTTTATGTTGAGTCACCATCCTTTCTTTGAGCACCTTCTTGAGAGCATAATTGTCATTCTTAGTGTAATATGTTTGTCCCAGAATATGGTTAACGGTGGTATAACTTTGATGCTTTTATCTTTGATAATCTTTACTTCTAGTCTTTCCATGAAATTCAGAGGCGCCTGGGCATTTATGTTTTGCTGTACAAATACGGGCAAGCGAGATACCACTTTATCATATCTTTTTATGAGCATTGCAATCCTGCTGATAGACATGTTTCGTGATGCTTATTATTAATTTGTTGGTATCTTTTTCATGATTGACATAACTATTAGATGACTTTACTTGCATTTATCTTATTATGAATTGCCTAAATACTCGTCCATATAATGAGAATATTTACATCATATGAGCGAATGTGTTCGTGAAAGTTCTTTTATCGCACTCGATTGTTAATCGAATTGCTTGAGGACAAGCAATAAGCTAAGCTTGGGGGAGTTGATACGTCCAAAACGTATCTACTTTCCCGAACACTTTTGCTATTGTTTTGCCTCTAATTTGCGTATTTTGGATACAACTAACACGGATTAACGCTCGTTTTCAGCAGAATTGCCCTGGTGTCTTATTTTTGTGCAGAAAATCAACTTTCAGGAAAATCCCCGGAAATAATTGCAATGAGCCTATTTTCACAGAAGACCTACGGAGCCAGAAGACGAGACGGAGGGGGGCCACGAGGGGCGCACACCACATGGCGGTGCGGTGGCCCCCTGGGTCGCGCCGCCCTATGGTGACGCCGCCTCGGCCAGCCCCCGACGCTCCCCTCTGGACTACTTAAAGCCCTTGACCTAAAAACGCACGGGGGTTCGACCAATTTTCCAGAAGACATCCAGAACTCCGCCGCCGTCGCAAAACCCAATCTCGGGATCAGAAACTCCGTTCTGGCACCCTGCCAGGACGGGGAATTGGAGGAGATCCTCGCCATCATCGCCACCGACGCCTCTCTATCAACCATCCATGCTTCCACCATCCATGCGTGAGTAATTCCCCCGCTGTAGGCTGAATGGGATGGTAGGGATTGGATGAGATTATTCATGTAATAGCCATAAGATTGTTAGGGCATGGTGCCTAGTATCCGTTGTTGGTACTTTTATGATATTGTTGCAACTTGTTATGCTTAATGCTTGTCACTAGGGCCCGAGTGCCATGATTTCAGATCTGAACATGTTATTGATTCATGATGATAGTCATTGTTTTATGATCTTACCTGCAAGTTGTATACACATATTGCTGTCCGGAACCCAAGGCCCCAAAGTGACAGAAATTGGGACAACCGCAGGGGAAGGCTGTGATATGAGGATCACATGTGTTCACGGAGTGTTAATGCTTTGCTCCGGTACTCTATTAAAAGGAGTACCTTAATTACCGATAGTTTCCCTAGAGGCCCGGCTGCCACCAGCTGGTAGGACAAAAGATGTTGTGCAAGTTTCTCATTGCGAGCACGTACGACTATATACGGAACACATGCCTATGGTTATTTAGTACTTGGATACTGTTTTATTATTATCTGCAAATGCCTTGTCTCGATTATTAAATGAGTTATCTTATCCATGCAGTGCCCGTTCATCCATCCCTATGCCTACAGTATTTTAATCCTGTTGTTTACTATAATCACTACTGCTGTCTTTATTACACTGCTGTTTATATTTCACTACTGCTACTGCTATAAAACTATTGCTACTGATAAACTATTGCGAACAAGTCTGTTTCCAGGTGCAGCTGAATTGACAACTCCGATGTTAAGGCTTACAAATATTCTTTGGCTCGCCTTGTGTCGAATCAATAAATTGGGTTTTACTTCCCTCGAAGACTGTTGCGATCCCCTATACTTATGGGTCATCAGCAGCACACTGGAATGTTGCGATGGATGGCAGAGAACGGTGTCACTGACTCAGGATTTGGAAAGTTGCTGACAATAATTAAGAGGAAGCTTCCAAGGGGTAACGAATTGCCCGCCAGTACGTACGAAGCGAAGAAGGTTGTCTACCCTCTAGGATTAGATGTGCAAAAGATACATGCATGCATTAATGACAGCATCCTCTACCGCGATGAGTAAGAGAATTTGGATGCATGCCCGGTGTGCACAACATTGTGGTATAAGATCAGACGAGATGACCAGGGTGATGTTGAGGGCGAGCGCCCCAGGAAGAGGGTTCCTGCCAAGGTTATGTGGTATGGTCCTATAATACCACGGCTGAAACGCTTGTTCAGAAATAAAGAGCACGCTAGGTTGTTGCGATGGCACAAAGAAGACCGTAAGAAAGACGAGATGTTGAAACACCCTGCTGATGGGTCCCAATGGAGAAAAATCGATAGAGAGTTCCCGTACTTTGCAGAGGATGCAAGGAACTTAAGGTTTGGTCTAAGTACAGATGGCATGAATCCTTTTGGAGAGCAGAGCTGCAGCCATAGCACCTGGCATGAATCATGTGCATGAGCAGTCTCCTCAGGCTTCACCGTCTCCTCCGCGTGAGAATACTCAGCCGCCTCCTCCTCCTCGTCAGGAGACTCCGCCGCCTCCACCTAAGCAAAAGAGGAAGCTAACCGCGACACCTCCTACATCTCCGAAGAGATCATCAGCTCCGAAGAGGTTCAAGACTCCAGAGTTGTTACCATATGAGAGGACTGATGAGCAAAACGACGCAGTCGTAGCCGCCGAGGTGAAGGCATTTTTGGCACCGAAGAAGCCTTCGCCAAAGCTGTTTATACCACGGCATACATTGAAGCACTTTGCCGAGACGAGCCTAAAGAAAGCTGAGTTGTCAAGTGATTATGACCGCTCCCTTGGACAATCCTCTAGAGCGAGAAAGGAGAGAAAAATTGCCCAGCTTGGGCAACAGGATAATCAGTCTGTACCCCACTTTGTCGTGCATTCCTATGATGATCCAGAGACGTCATCGATGATCGGACAGGAAGCTAGAGGTCATGGAGCGGATGTTGAGTACGAAGATTACTTTCCTACGGCTGAAGTCGTCGGTAACAAGTATAGATACGAACATGATCTCGTCAAACCTGGCCAGCTCGCACGTCTAGGGACTCAGATGCGAAGGTTGCATGAATGGTACTTGCAAGCCTGTCGAAGGAGTGATTGCTACCTCACGGTGTATCTTAGAGATGAGCATTACTTCCGGGGGCGGGAGGAGATAAACCTTGAGTTAGAAGAACTGTTTCAGTTATTCAATCAAGATGCCCTCGACAAATCTGTCATCAGTTGCTACTTCCTGTAAGTGATTTATTTATGTAATTAAGTGTGTAGCTCAACTCATTCATTTGCACTATCAATTATCCTCACTATATTATTTTTTTACGCTATATATTATGCAGAATGAAGAAGCTCGAATCCAAAAGAGGCAAACTCTATGACATCGGGATCATTGACCCAAACATCGTTCATGAAGTTACGGTTCAACTGTACGCCAAGGACAGAGAGGACAACATGCTAATGTTTTACAGAAGCAAGCAAATAAAGAGGATATGTTCTTTTCTTACAACTTCAAGTGAGTGTTATAACATACATTATGCTTGTGCAGCTTCCACTTTTATTCTCTTAATCACTGAGCTATGCTTGTGTAGCTTCCACTTTATTCTCCTAATCATTGAGCTTAATAAAGGAGTCGTACTTGTCATGGACTCGAAACGTAAAGAATATGCGGAATGGGCGAACATGGCTGCCATGCTCCAGAGGTAACTTCAATCAATTTCATATCCGCATCTTCATCTGTTTTCATTCGACGATATCATCAACTAATCATTAACTCATTTACTCATTTTTCTTTGCCGGGCAGGACTTGAAAACGGTTCATCAATACTGTTCTAGGTAAATGGAAACCGGAGCTTACACTTAAAGATTATCCTGTAAGTAGTACTATATATATAGCTATGTCCGTGAATCTCTTTGATATTTTCTTTCAATACAATGCCTGATTATTAATTAGTTTGTTCGAACTATTTTTGCGTAAAGTGTTTGAAGCAGGAACCCGGGAATAACTTATGTGGATACTACGTCTGCGAGTTCATTCGTGAGATGGCCTGTCACAGGGATGCGGAGGAGGCTATACACGCCACTCGTGTACGTGAACAATTTTTCACAATTAATATTATTTTATTACCATCAATTGCATTGAGTTCCATTCATATATATTGATCTTCTTTTTTTAATATAGATGAGACGCCTGCGGGACTCTCTCCTAACGGAGGATCGCATACGAGCAATTCAAGAGGAAATCACGGGATTCTTTCTTAACGAGGACATTGCCCCAACTGGAGAACACAATCGGAAGTTCATAGATCTTGAACGACATCGTCGTTAGGCATATATGAGATAGATATAGTAAAGAGGTCTGACTTTATATTGTAAACATGCATTACGTGTAATGTATTTCATGACGATGTCTATATATTCATGACGATGTTTGTGGTTTCTTGAATGATATATGCATTGCAGAATTGAATGGATAATATAAAACCCTGAAACTCTGCCGCGACAGGGAAAACGGCAAGTTTCTCTATCGCGGCAGAGAAACACTGCTCCACCCTAAACCTCTACCGCGGCAGAGAAACGGCCATTTTGGCTACCGCGGCAGAGACCCTCCAGTCCCGGTTCGTATCACGAACCGGTACCAAAAGTCCTCAACCACGAGCCTGCTGGCCACACCACGTGGCAGCCCCTTTGGACCTGGTGCACATTTGAACCGGGACTAAAGGGGGGACCCTTTAGTCCCGCCTTGTTGGTCCCAGTTTGCAAACCGGGACTGAAGGCCCAAATGGACCGGGACTGAAGCCCCCTTTTCCACTAGTGAGTATATTAGATTGGCGGTTCTACAATCATAATAAAAATGCTGGAATCTTAGAGAAAGAGTTGAATGGAAGTACTTGCACAAATGAGATAGCCTGGGCACTCAAATTCCTATCTTTTTTTTGTGAAACAAGGGTGGACAAAGGAGGCTGATAGGGAAGAAATTTGGGTGAGTAGCTCACATGCGATATCTTTGCAGCAAATTGGAAGGAGAGCTACGCCGTTCGTCAAAATAGCTCGCATGAGATGTGTCTTAGGTAGGACATACCCCATGGCCACACAGGCGAAAAAATGTTCTTTAACGATAGTTACGTTAGGTCTCGTTTATGTTAAGATAAATTGGTCGCAATTATTAGCAGTTGACAGACCGAGTCAAACCAACCGCTTCCCACCGAGCACGCGCTTCATGTAATGTAGCTTCTCTGACGGCGGCGGAGCTCACCCTTCTCTCTCATCGACGGCGGTGGAACATTCTTAGAGGCGACGGTGCTTTCTTTCTACGGCGAAGGTGGTGAGTGGCATTTGAAACCCTAATTCCCCTCCCATCCTTCTCAAATTAGATCTGAGCATTCTCATTTGAACCCTAGATTGTGAACCGATTGTGGAGGCCAGGTGTGATGAACGAGAGGAACGAGATGGAGCCGCTAGAAGGAACTTGTAATCGGTATTTCCCACATCTTGCAACTTAATTTTAGTTTGATTTGCTTGTCTGCTTCTGATAGCTCATAGTGGCCGCCAAAAACAGGGGAGATGGGGTTGAGCAGCAGACATTTGAATTTTGTATCAAATTCTTTCCCTCTAAGGCAGTGTTAGTTCATGGCAGCATGAGGGTGATTGAGAGAGACACGATGGTTAAACGGAAGGTATAATGTGCATACATTGATCCCCAAGAACTACAAGGTATGGAAGAGAATGCAGTGAGGAATTTGGTGAACAAAATTAGGGAGAGTGTGATTTGGGACGCAGAGCAAGAAGTATCTTTGTTAGCATTTGATGATTGAAAAGGTGAGTATGTTAGGATTGAGACAGGAGAAGAAATAGTGAAATCGATCGGCGAGACGGCTGGAGAAGCAAAAGTGCTATGTTTTTTTAGCAGAGCTCATTGATCTAAAGTCTGATTCGATAGTTGGATATGTGCCCTTGAAGTTGGCTTGTCAAATGGTTGATGATGATTGGACTGCACAAAGGCAGATAATGCCTATAGTTACCGAGTTGAAAGTGTTATCAGGGAGGCTAATGCAAATGCACAAGAGGCAGTTAACTATGCTGAAAAGGTTGTATCTATTGATTGGAATAGATTTGACACCAATGTCTGACATTCAAATGGTAAATCTTTTTGGCATTCATGTAGATGACAATGACAAGGAGACTAATCAGTTAGTTCTTTTCCTGCAAATGTTTACTAGTCGGCCGACCGCGAGGTCTACATCTTCAGTTTCAGTTTAGTTACACCTTTACTAGCATGATAGAGTTACATCGCATTAATCTTCATATCTGATCATGTTGTAATGTAACCAACAAAATTTTTATAGGCTTATTTTCCATAGCATCAATGGATCCAAGCTACCGTCGTAGATCATAGAATGAGGATAAGTTTGCACCTTTTATTCTTCCTACTTTAGCAGTGAAATCATCACAACCTTCAAGAAGAGCTATGCACACTTAAGTATTTGCAGGTGCACGTCGTTTAACTGAAATCTTAGATGGACATGAGGACCTATGCAAAAGGAACTTCAGAACGAAGATTGAAACATTTCAAGCTTTGGTTAAGAAATTGCGCGAGAGAGACCGCATTGTTGATGGAAGAGATATCTCAATAGAAGAGCAAATTGCATCGGCGCTATAGATGGTACACACATTCCACTGAAAGTACCAGTGCATGAGCAAGAACCATACCGGAATAGGAAGCAAACAATTTCACAGAATGAAATGGTGGCCTGTGATTTTGATTTGAAGTTTGTGCATGTTCATATGCTGGTTGGGAGGGATCGGCTTCAGATGAAAGAGTGCTACAATATGCACTTAACCATGGTTTTGAAGTTCCTTCTGGAAAATTTTATCTTGTAGATGCCGGCTATGTGAATACACCACAATTCCTTGCTCCATATCGTGGTACCAGGTATCACTTACAAGAACAAGGAAGAGCTCGCCAAAGGCCAAGAAATTACAAGGAATTATTCAACCTATGGCATGCACGAAACCATACCGAGAGAATTATAAGTATACTTAAAATGAGATTTCCAATACTGAAAGTGGCTTCACATTACTCAATTACCAAATAAATTGACATATTAGTTGCTAGTTGTGTGTTGCACAATTTCATACACCTACATAATGGAGATTTTTCTTGGCTTGAGAATACTAATATGAAGATTGATCCAGACAGGTTGTTGATATGCCAAGTGGAGACCACAAATATGATAGTGATATACACACATTTAATTACTCTAGAGATGCCGGGAAGCAACTGAGAGATGGCATAGCACAACAAATGTGGGCAGACTATGTATCAAACAGATCTTAGCATATTTCCAGTACAACATCCAAGTTCATCTACCACTCATGTGCTTGTAATATAATATGCAAGTTGTATCACCATGTACTTCAAGTCTGCAATAATAGTGCAAGTTCTATTGCATGAATAAACAAAAGTATCTTGACTACCTACCAAAATGTGACACACTAAGCCATTAATGTCAGCTCTATGACCAAACTAAACTGAACATAAGTATATGCCACATTCCCTAATATATAACCTTCTGGTCTTAATGCATCACCGTCATTGTTCTAATTTTGCTAATTTGTCTGGACACGTGAAATCTCTCTTTTAAGACAAACCAAACGTAGTTCAGAAGTAGAGTATGATAAGAAAACTTCTCTGTTCTCCTTGCATTTGAAGATGTCACATGCCATCAGCATATCACCTAGTTCTAGACCATCTGACCCTTGGATCTCAGTGATGCACTTGTTGATGTTGTATGGATCCTCTAGCTTCTTCTCCTCAATGGCAACAAATCGATCAATTTCTTCCTTCTTCAGTTTTAGATATTTCTCTTGGAATCCTTCATCAAGGTTGTGTTTATGTCTTTTCCCACGCCTAGTGTCATGTTTCTCTTCCTGTGTGGATCTTGGTTGGGCTTGCACATGTTGCAAAGGTGTAGATAGATGTGGGGGAGAATCCAAATTGGCCTCCTCAACTTCTTAATCTAAAGTAACGACATATTTGACAGACCCGTGACTAGCATAGTAGGCGACTGTGATTCATGCAAATCAGTCACTTGTGTCGGTAGTGATGAAGAAACCGGTGCATTCTTTGCCTTGCTAGCATAATGGTCCATACCTTGACGAGTTCTCCCTTCAGCATAACAACCTAAAGAATAATTTTCAAATATTTATTTACAAAAATTAAATTAGGTACAAGTGCAGGCTGCAAGGGAAATACAAGGGAAGTACATTAATATCACCTTCATAGAGTGGAACTAAATCATCATAAAAGGGAAATGACTTGTCTCTCCATTGGAATCAATGCATCCTTGTTGTTCCTACGAGCAGCAAAGCTAGCCCAAACACTATCTGGTGCCTCTATCATTTCTCTCGCTATCCCATTCCAAGCCACTTTCACCCAACAAATATTTCACACTATAGTAGTATTTCTTGAAATCTTGCTCCTTTTGTTTGGCTTGCTTTACATTAAACGACACAACACACTTTTTGATTCAGTCGACAAACAATATGTGTCCATGCCTCATTGCTCCAAGCATTTTGTGTCCGAATACCCGGCACATCGTAATTTGTTCGGAGTCTAATGAGGTATACTTCCATTTGGCGACTCCATTTGGCTCGTTGTTAACATTTTTTTATTCCTAAAAATTCAACCATAAATCAAAAATATTAGTTTAATATGGACTCAAACATTAGAATTTATCAATGTAACTTAAACTTAAGAGCATATATGTAGTTCTGCACGATGACCAGCAGCCTCATCATAAACTACAAGATCCGTTGGCCCCTTTGAAAGTTCATGGAGTTTTGAACTTTGAAAGTTCGAGGCCTGCAAAACATGCTGTCACATATATTAAGGAGGGCTTATCTCTGACCATGGAAAGGCTAGTGGGTACAAGTATATTATTTGTGCAGGTGTTTCGATTCCCCCATACATTATGAAGTGGCCCCCTTTTTGATAGTATGAATTTTCTAACGATCCAATAGAAAAAAAAAGTCTTTGGGATGGCGGATGACGCCTCTTTTCATATTTTTCTTTGAGGGGTCTTGAACCATCTCTGCTTTCCTCCGATGTTATGTTTCGAGTTCCTGGAGTTAGGAACTTTGAAAGTTCGAGGCATGCAAAACATGATGTCACATATATTAAGGAGGGCTTATCTCTGACCATGAGAACGCTAGTGGGTACAAGTATATTATTTGTGCAGGTGTTTTGATTCCCCCATACGTTCTGAAGTGGGCCCATTTTTATAGTATGGATTTTCTAACGAGCCAATAGAAAAAAGTCTTTGAGATGGCGCCTCTTTTCATATTTTGCTTTGAGGGGTCTTCGACCATCTCCGCTTTCCTCCGGATGTGCCTAGACTACCTCAAGCACATGGTTCAATCCTCTAATGTTGTTGTCGTTAACAACAAAACGAGTTAGCAAGGAAAATGCCCTTTTCACTATTACAAACTAATAAAGAGATAGTATTATGTTGTAAAAAACACAAACATGGCCATAATTATGGGGAGAGGCGTTTTGGGACATGGGTCCAGATAATCCCGTTATCTGGTCCGTGCATTTAAGACTTGGGATCCGTGCCCCGACCGTTGCCTGTGCCCATACGCGTTGTGGAAAAACGAGATACGGGACGCATACGGTCGCATTTACTGCAC
Source organism: Lolium rigidum (assembly GCF_022539505.1). NCBI lineage: Eukaryota > Viridiplantae > Streptophyta > Magnoliopsida > Poales > Poaceae > Lolium > Lolium rigidum. The sequence continues at coordinate 40,514,535 of NC_061513.1, read as the reverse complement.
TGGGGCCTTGCGGTTGTGGACGGAGACGGACGGGGCTCCGTCTTTGATGGAAAGGAGCCGCACTGCGCGGGCGTCTGAACCAGTTGGCTGTGGTCGGTGCGTCGTAGCAGGACCAGTGGTCCAGATCGTCGACTGGATCATCCTACAAACAAAAAGAGACGCTGCCGGAAGGGTCCAGACAGGCAAAAAATCATCCCCCCGTCCCCGTTCCTCCCCATCTCATACAGTCATCTTCGCGAGCGGCCGGCGGGGCGATTCATCGTTGCGCGGCCGGCGGGGCGATTCATCGTCGAGCGGCTGGCGGGGAGCGCATATTTTGGCGGAGGAGAATGGATTTCCCGCTGGATCCGGTTAGTAGGTAAGCAAGTAATCGCTGTAGATCTAAGTGTACTTCGCTGCAGATATGTTTTAGGGCCGGTTTTGGTATCTATGGATTGGGATATGGAAAGAATCGACTGACTGATGGAACTGAAAAATTCAGCATGCCTATCTATGCGCCATGTCCTGCTGAGGCAATGATGCTGAATCTGCCAGGGGAGGACTCGGCATGCAGCAATGCTGGCCCGGCGGCGGCCGGCCTTGGGCACCTCTAGTGGGCAAGAGCGGTGTGGGCGATGTTGGCAGCTGCATGGCTGCGCTGGAGGAACCGTGTACCGGCGATTCAGGGGAATCAACCCGTCATGACAACCCACAGTCGCCTGGGTGGAAGAAGAGGTTAGATTTTGTGCAAGTTTTTGTGTATGTGCTGCCTTGCCTTTTATTACTTGGTTGTTCGGTTCTACCACTGATTTTAGTCCTGATGATTTGTCATTCCGATGCAAAATGCTGCATGCTTGACAGACAGTATAATGTGTACAAAAAAAATGTGTGGATGGAGTAATCATGGGAGTAACTAGGTTGCGCTGAGAAGGAGAGTGGTTTTCATCTAGTTCAGTTTTTTCAGCTGTGTTCCAGGTTTCATCCTGCATTTTCTACAGGTGACCGTAGAAATCCCTGTGTATATCTCGTATCACTGAAAAGTGAAAACTCATCGTGGGTGCATGTACAGATGGGATAATGTTATGCTTTGTTTGTTGTTTTAGTCGATTAGGAATTTTTTTTCCGAGGGTGACGGGGGGAAAAACTCCCCACCGTTTGTTATTCCATAACTCAAAAATGGCCAAGCAGCCGATCTGTATGCACACAAGGGGAAGTAGGGGGGGGGGGGGGGGAGGTATGATCATCCTAGCTGTCCCACATGCGGGAGAGGATGTAGGATCGAAGCAAGTCTATCGAAGGACGGTCAGCGGCCCTATACCGCCACCTCCAGAGGGAGAGGTCATCGCAAGCCCTCCTAAGAACCACCGCCGGGGAGGAGCTCCTGGAGTTGAACACCAAATCATTGCGCGCTTTCCAGATGCTCCATAGGATCACTGCGACGCCAGCCCGCCAAGTGTGAAGCTCAAGGGGGACAGGGGTCGGAAGGTCCCAGATAGAGAACCGTCCAGCCGGGATTGGGACATCCAGCCGCCTCCAGATCCTGGCCGAGGCGGGGCAGTCGAAGAACAAGTGTCGGGTAGTTTCCACCGCAGGGCAGGCTGCGCACACAGCAGAAGGCGCACAACTCTTGGCAAAGAGGTTGGCGCGAGAACTCAGACGGTCAATGTCGGCGAGGTAGGCGAACAGCTTCACCTTCGAGGGAAGGCGCAGGCTCTAGGAGATACCGGACGAGAGGTCCGGCGGGTGCACCGGCGAGAGCAGGCGGTAAGCCTGCCGGGTGGAGAAGCGCGGAGATACCGGGTCGATTAGGAATTGAGTCTCCTGGTGTAAAACATGTCGTGCGCATTCATGTGTCCTCTTTTGTTTGGTGACTTACTTGGATCGTGCCAAATGACAGCTGTTGTTCCCTATGGCCGAGATGTCATAACGTATAGTTGGCCGTAGGTAAAAAAACGCCGCGAGCTTTCGTTTTTGCTATGTTTGGTTGTAAAGGTACATGTATAGATGGGAGGTAATCGGTGGACTAACGGTGGGAATTAACTGATCTGTTGCAGAGGCCGTGTGGGACTAACGGTTGACCGGTAGAGTGCGTTGGAGTCTTGGAGAAATCAGTCCGGTGTTCCGCCGAGAAAGTTGGAGATGAGGTCATTGACCCTTGTTTAGGAACAACGTTTGACTCTATAAGTGACTAAGTGAGGCCTACGATTTCTATAATCTGTATTCGTGGGAGCATGGTTTTGGGATCAGGTATGGAAAGAGCCGGCTAAATTCAGAGAAGACTAAATGCATGCAAGAGATCGTGTGTGGTGCTCGGTGAGTCGTCCGTTTCATTTTGTTTGTGAAAATCTGATCCCCTGTTTTCCAGTGCTTGTGAAATCATGCTGAGTCGTTTTTTCCTCTGGTATCCATGCATTGCAGGGAAGCCGACAGGTGAAAATACAAGGTATTGTCGTTGCGAATGTCCTGCGATGATCCGGTTGCTGGGGTTTTGCTTCGTGTTTGATGTAGGTGTGCGTGCAACTTGTGAGCGATGCTCGGGCTGATGCTGAGGAAGGATCGGCGAGCACGATCCGGCCAATGCGGAGGGAGATGCCGCGGTGGAAGAAGCTAATCTTGAGGACGGAGAGGCATCGGGCATTTGGTGCACTGCATCAGTAGACTACGAAGAAGACGAGGATGTGTCCAGCGCTCCTGCTAAACGTCAGCGTGTTTAGGGTTAGGTACTTTGTGTTGGCGCGTGGAAGTGTGTAAATTAGTAGTTTGTAAGCACGTGTGGTCGGTGTAGTATTAGGTAATTAGGGAGGTGCTTGATCCGACGGAAAATCGTGGGGGGGAGTCCACGGTTTGGGCCAGGAACCCGTCGTTGTTGTGGCAGCCTGCATGCATGCATGGCTCTCAAGAACTAATAAACTCTTTGGTGGTGGGCACGGATGCATGCATGATTAGTAGAAAACACTAATCGTGGGGAGACGTGGGAGGTTGCAGACATGCTCCACCACGGTCCAAGTAGGTGTACGGCGTCTGCCCTCCATCTAGACCGATCGCGGGGCAACGGGCGAGATGGCATTAAATAATAGCGCCGCGTGGGCCATGTTACTGCTCTTAAAGGGACATACGTGAGAGAATACACAAATGTATACAGTCTGGTGCACAGATCTCTATGTAATCGAGTGGTACAGATAACAGGATCATCTGGACCCGGGTTTCGTTTTGAATTTCCGATAATTATGTTTACATTTACCCCCATATACTTTGAAAAGTCTAAACATCATGTGCCAACAACCTTATAAAAAACAAACACCCTAAAAAATTATCACCCCCAAACATGGAGTAATGGTACCAACTTGGACTGGGGACTGACCTTGCAGCGACAGCGCACCCCACCGCACACGGGCGACCCAAGTGAAAAGTCCACACGCGCACCGGCCCTCCTTCCTTCCTTCCTTCTCGGTCCCACCTCGCCATTCCTCCCCCAAACTCCACTGTCTCCTCCACTCCCCTCTCCCCTCGCCGCTCCCCAATCCTGCCCTGAAGCAGAGGATCGCCGTCGCCGCTCGCTCCGTCATCCCTCCCGCCGGAGCCTCGATCCCGTCTCGTCGCGCCGCATGAGAGGTGAGCTCCTCGACGCCTCCCTCCCCCGCGCCGCCCCGCCGCTTTACGTTGTCGGTGCTCTTTCCGCGGTCGCTGCCCTGTCCTCCGATGAGGAACCTTTCGTCCCCGTGCCTCGCCTGCGCTTTGTTTCTCCTTCCGCGGAATGCGATCCGGGGCAGCCGGCGCCGGCGCCGATTCGGTTGCCTGCGTGCCGGCCGGCCGGCCGAGATGTGGATCAGTCCCATGCCATGCGGTTTTGACGTCAATGCCCTCCGACGCACGCTCTCGTGTCCACTCGTAGATTTCTTGCTAGCTAGTAGGGCCGATTTGTTTGACTTGGTAGTTCGTCTGCAAGCGACTCGCATTGTTAATTAACACATTTGTCCGTGGAATCAAAATGATGAAATTGGCAATGAGATGTTCTCCTTAAAATCTTATTACAACCATTATACATCTTATATTTATAGGATAGAGGGAGTAGCTGATTCCTCGAAGCAGGCCGAGTAAGTAGACAAATACTTTCCAGTGAGTGTAGTGATTCTCACCGAATAGTGCATGTTCATCTGAACAATCTCAGAGGCTTGATCTGCGCCATGACACTTGGTAAACCAATGTCCAGAGCAATTACCTGTAACCAACAAGAATATTGTTTGAGGATTGACCATTTAACAATTACACAGTCATTTCATTGGCTTTAGTTTTGATTATAGGTGGCAAGTCCGTTCTCTTGTCTGGCATCTAGGATTTCATGCGTCCAGTTTACGTTTATTGTGTCAATTCCCTTATCTCTCCGGGTCCTGGCATCTGTGGACCAGCTGTCCTCTTCATTCTCTACTTTCGTCAACAATGCACATTTACTATAGTGTGCACTACTTACTTAGTAGTACTCAGTCTAGCCTTTTGATTGCAATTGTGGTTCCGTGCAATCTGTACTTTCTCTTTCTTTCTTGCACCAAATAGCTAATGGCTGTATCACCCAGAGACGCGACGCGAAGAATAAATAAAAGCTCTGATCTGAAAAAAGTTAATGTTTGTATGCCTTTCCTGGCATATGGAACTAGAAAACTGGTCATATGAAGTATGGACAATTTTTAGGCCTCTATTATGATTTTCTTTCCATGTTTGGTTAGACATACTAAGTAAATATCATAATTCTACACAGTATTATAGTAACATTATATAATTCTTTCCATTTTGTTTGGTTGCAGTTTTAGAGGATGTTCCGTGCTGATAAACTCGTAGCTGTTCACGAGTGCCTGGAAAAAAGGTTTTGGCTCCACAGTTGAACATCAACCATTTTCTTTTTATAAAGGGACAACACCAGAGGTATTTTTTGTGACCTCATGTTACCCATGGCAAACCCATAGCTTGTCGGCTTGACGACACTTAAATTCGTCCATGCATTCTAAATTTCCATATTCAATTGATACTTCCTGCCTTTTCTATTTGCAGTGAATCATGGGTGGATTTTGCTGCTGCCTTTGCACTGATGACTTTGATGAATATGTTCATCCAAATAATCCTGTCTATAGACAATGCTTATCCCTAAGGCATTTTGTCCAGAACATTTTTGGCGGAGTAAGGCTACCTGTTAATCTTGAAACCACTTATGATTACACCTGCGCATTTACAACAACAACAACATCAAAGCCTTTTTCCCAAGCAAGTTGGGGTAGTCTAGATATGAAACCCAACGGAGACATAAGGAAACGAAAACAAGGAGAGAGAAAAAAGAATAAGTAAACTAAGATTCTGGCACGGGGATCTTTAATTTCCATGCGGTCCTACCAAAAGGCAAATATTTAGGGGCATTCAAGTCTTATTGTGGCATGTTGATCAAATATGTACTCTTCTTGACTAATGACTGCCGGTAAAAGCTGCAAACGACCTGGTAATGTTGATCAGTCGCATATAGTTTTCTGTCAGGACATTTTGTAGGGTGAGCCCAGATGCCACTGCTATGTTAATTGCATGGTATTATCATGGCAATTAGCACAATGCAACCTTATGTGTAGGAGCTTTTTAGATAGCACACTGGCACATCAGTACAATGATCAGCTGGGTACATAACATTTATGAAGAGGCAAAATATGGTAGAGAGGCCATTGGTGATCCTTGATCTTGCATAAGTATTGATCTTTTGATTGCATTCAACCACATTTACACATGACTTACGGTGTGTGGACATTGTCTGGACATGTTCGTAGTAGAGAGAAATCACAAACAATTTTGAAACTTGTATGGATGTTTCAATGATTACTCAGGATATGAATATGATAATTTATTTTTACTATCGAACGTTTATTCTAACTTTTCTGTTGTCTATGTAGTATACCGCAACGTTCCAGAGGCTTGACTCTAGGCCAAGCAACCCAGCTCAAGGAGTTGCTCCGTCGGCGTCCACTAATCCAAGTACTAATGTAGCCGATAGTTCATTGTCTGAAACTTTTCACCTTGTTTCTAGACCACTCCCATATGACACTGACCCTAGATATGCCCGAGTTCAAAGAGAGGGGTTGGTATCAAGGCGTGAAAAGTCTATAAATCTCACACAAGAAGAGTCATCAGCTCTTAGAAGAAACGGCAGCAGCTCTGGTGTCGAACATTTAGCTGCTCAAAAGAAATGGACCAGCACTGAACCTGAGGGTGAACATAAAGTACGTCGTTCTGAGTCAACTAAGAGTCTATCTGGAAAAGCATATAATAGCAGTTACACGGTTGTCACTTCAGAAGACGAAGATGTCTGCCCTACTTGTTTGGAAGGTTTGTTTACATGCATTTTTGTCTGAATACAGTGGCCATGTGAATTGTGATGGTGTGTGAACATTTTCTCAGTGCTTGCTCATTGTGCAGAGTACACCCCGGAAAATCCACAGATTATAACTAAATGCTCCCATCATTTCCACCTAAGTTGTATTTATGAGTGGATGGAGAGAAGTGATACCTGTCCAATTTGTGGGAAGGTATGGCAGTTTATGCTACAGACTTTATATTTCAAGCTAAAGAAATATCAAAATTGTTAACTTGATGATGTCTTTCCACCACAGCTCACCTATCATCAGTTTGTAAGTGTATTTCCCTGTGTATCTAACAACTTCTTTATTATGACGAAATTGCAGGAGATGGAGTTTTGCGAGAGCCCCTGAGAGAAACTTGTGTGCCGGCTGCATCAGGAGAAGGGAAAGAGAGAGAGAGTGAGTATCTGCAGTATAGGATGCTTGAGTGTGAGTATCTGTAGTATGGGATGCTGGAGAGTCTGTAAATAATAGTTCTTCGCAATCGAATCTGATCACTTTCTCAAGGTCAAGTTCTTATGTGTGCTGAAATCATGGTCAAGTCATGCTGGATTTTTCATGTCCAATATCTAAATATATTTTTTCACTGCCACTTAAACGGTAGAATTAGATAATGGTTTACAATTTTTTAATCATGAGCTCATGGGGTGAAGGCCATTCTCTTTCGAAACTAGGGGTTCAGTGACCCAAGTACACGAATCTTTATTACAGAAACAAACCCTAGCTAGTTCATGAGCAACTTCTTTGGCTTCCCTAGGCCTCACTGCTTGAAAGAGACGCATCCAATAAGTGATGATAAATCCACACAGTTAGAAAATATAGCTGACACTCTTCCCATCAGACTTCTTCACCTGAGTAGGCTTCAACAACTTCAGTTGAGTCATGCTCAGCTTGAGCATTGCTGCCCCATCTTGAAATCTCCAAGCATAAAATGCAGTGCCTGTAAAAACCCATCCAAAATACCCCCTAGCTCGACTGTGATATGGGTATTTTGGATGGGCTTTTGCAGGTGCTATATTTATTTCCCCACATGATGTGAGCTACATATAAAGACAAATTTCAGCATAGTTCATTAGTCTTTCAAATGGTGGAAGGATTCGTTTTTGGTTCCTCCTAAATTATTATTTAGCTGGATCAAAGTGTCAAGACATAAAACAGAACATGGGTCTGGTTTAAGAAATTACTGAGATCAGTTGCCAAAATTCTCATAATTATGTGGAGGTACGAATACAGCAAAGAAAAATGCATTCTCAAATATACACATTCGAATCACTTGCTCAAAAACCATTGATCAGGAAACGCATAGCAGCTGTTGCAAAGCAACAAGCCTCAGTTACAGACTTACAGTTACACAATGACGGCCAGGCACGCCTAGAATACAAATGCTGACCCAGAAAACTGGGAGCTTTTCATTTCCGAAATGGGAAGAGGAGAGCCAGCAAGCTGGCATTTATTCGGTAATCATTCGCTGGCAACCGCTGGTAGCAAACCATTCTATCCGATAATTTTAGCACCTACAGATTGGCGGCAGTTTTGAGGGCGTTGCCCTTCTCCGTCAAGCTCGTGAGCAGGCTGTCAAAGCTCTTCTTGAAGGAGGTCACACCCTCATGCTCCAGCTGCTTCCCAACCTCTTCCCAACTGATGCCCAGCTTCTCCAGGGCACTGTATATGCCTTCAGCTTCTGACACATTCGCGTCAATTGTCCTAGCAACTGTGCCGTGGTCGAGGAATGCCGATAAAGCTTGGTCGGGCATGGTAGAGACCTAAGTGTGAAAAGGGTAGCAAGTAGTTAGGAAGCGTTCTAAAAATCTCAATCTGTGTAAAATTGTAAGAAGGTATGACCCCAGCAAATAAGGTAAGGCAACTTGCTATTGAAACTCACCGTGTCGGGTCCAATGAGAGGATCAACGTAAAGAGTGTCAGAGTAAGCCGGGTTCTTCACGCTGGTGGATGCCCACAACAACCTCTGCTTCTTGGCACCCTTCTTCACCAAAGCCTCCCATCTTGGTCCAGAGAATTTCTTCAGGTAAAGCTGATTTGCTAACTTCGCCTGTGCTACAGCAGCCTGAGAGAATAAAGGTGGTCAGATTTTCAAAACTTAGATTCTAGCAATTTAGAAAACCCTGCTACTAGGTGACAGGTAGTTTCAACTGTCTCTACCTTTCCCCTGAGGGCAAGAGCCTCAGGTGTTCCAATCTTCTCGAGATTTTTGTCGATCAAGCTGTCAACTCGGCTGACAAAGAAGGACGCTACACTGGTCACACGGGATAAGTCACTCAAACCAGAAGACTCAAGCCCAGCTATGTAAGCATCAATAACAGCCTCATATCTTGCAACGGAGAAGATAAGCTGCAGCAACATCAATAGACTTGTGAGCAACAGGTTTAGCACCAAAGTAAAGTACAATCACAAAACAGTTTACACACAGCAATACCACAAGCAGCCAAATGTAAAATGCCACATATGATAAACACTGCTAACTAGAGAGAAACAATATAGTAGGAATAAAGCCAGAGGTCCGCACTTACAGTAACATTGACGCTAATGCCATTAGCGATGACTTCCTGGATGGAAGGAACACATTCTGCAGTAGCCGGGATCTTTATGTACACATTGGGGCGGTTGACCACCTTGTGTAACCACTTTGCAGCTTCAACAGTACCTTGAGTCTCATTTGCCAGCCTAGGAGACACCTCCACTGAGACATAACCATCAGCTCCATCGGTCTCATCATAGATGGGCTCAAAAAGTTTGCACGCGTCCTGGATATCCTTTATGACGAGTTCCCAGTAAGCGCTCTCCGCGTCCTTCCCAGCCGATATAAGCTGCTTGAACTGATCATCGTATGCATTGGATGATGAGATGGCTTTCTCGAAAATCTGTATTGTGAGGGGGGACACAGTCAGCGGGGAACGTCGCGGGATCATGAGCAACCCATAAGCGTGCAAGAAAAGAAATGGTAACGGATGATTACCGTCGGGTTGCTGGTGACTCCACGGACACCGTTGGCGATATAGGGCAGCAAGTCGGTGACGGGCCGGCAGAGGTTGTCGTACCACGGGGACTGGCCCTGGAGATCGTAGAGGTCATGGAGGGTGGTCCTCTTCGTCGCGGCGCCGTTCCCTTCCTTGCCGGAAGCCATCGCACTGAAATTTGCATTTCATCAGGGACAAAGAACTAGTGTCACATCCAAATTATTGCTGCATCACATACACACGCAAAAAATGAACTTCCTATTTTCTTTATTGGGCAAAAGGAACTTTCTAGTATTCATGATCATGAGCACTGCAAACGCTGTATATACACATGAGGTGGCGGCAACCTAGTGTTGCAATATTGGTTAACACAAAATGCAAGTGATACGAGATCAATAGCAGAAAAGGATGCACAACATGGGAGGGAGGCTATGCTTGTCGCTGTCAATCAAGCAGGGAGAAGCCAGAAGCGACGGCTCTTGCTCTGGCGTGTAGCCACAACCAACCTGCCGTCGTGCTTACATAGTACTGCACTACTACTTGGCCACCACATATCTATCTAGTGACGGATCCGCGCACGGCAACACGGGCCATCTCGATCGAGTTGACCGAGATGGTCCATCCCCCAATCGGACGGCCGCACATGCGGCGCCCGCAGGCCTCGCTCGGAGGACCACGACGCCGCGCGCGGATCCGAGCGTCTCGCCGCCTCACGAGCCGGCGAGCCGGGCCGCCGCTCGATCTACGCGGCGGCAGAGCAGCAGGGCGCGATCCAACCCAGCCACCCCAATTCGAATTGTGAAAATTTGAAAATACAAAGCCAGTTAACGGGATCGCGAATCTAATCAACCGGGGGGGTGGGCGAAGAGGAGGGCTCACATGACGGGGCTCCTGGCGCGGCCGGAGACGGAGACGCGGAAGCGGCGGGCGGAGGGGGCGAAGGCGAGCGCGGCGGAGCGGAGGGACTGCGAGGGGAGCGGCGCGGCGGCCGCCGGCCTGGGCGCGGCGAGCTTGGGCAGCGTGCCGGCCATGGTGGCTCCGGCGGGCGTTGCTTCCGAGGCGGGCGGGGTTGGTGAGGCGGCGGCGGGTTGGTCACGGGGGTTGTTGCGAGGTTTAGCGGAAGGTGACTGCTGACACGGCGGCTCCCTCTCTCCTACTTACCGTTCGTCCTCATCGTTAAATAGCTGCGCGCTTTTGCGCTTAGCACCCCGTGCTTCGCCGTATTTGAGATGATGAGGAGGATTGGTGATGGGGCAGAGGATCAGCCGTGCACGCACATGTTTGTTGCGAGGAGCCGTTTGGAGGCTGCGCGCGGTGTGTACGCGGAGGCATGTGAACGTGTGCCATGATCCGCTCTTGGATGGATCCTTGTGCAGTCCCATTTTTCCTCTACAACCAAAAGGCCAAAAAAGCAACCAAAAAAACACTAGGGTCTTGGCCTTAGTGAGCCTGTTATTTTAAAACAAATAATCAAGAGTTGTATTTTAAGTTTTTTACTATTTAGACATCCAAAGTATTTTCAATATAATGCATTGTACAATATAAAGAATTATAAATGTGGAACACGTCTACATGCATATGTGTGAAAAGAAATCAGATTTTTCGAAAAACTAATGCTCTTGGAGCCAATACGCCACACTTAAATAAGCAGCAACAACAAGCAATACCAACAACGTGTAACCGGGAGAGAGGGGGCTGAGTATCATCTTTTCTCCATGAAAATGACAATGCCATGTTCTATGGAAAAGGTGACGTGGTTATCCCCTTCCTCTTCGAAAATGATGTTAGGTTAGAGTTGGCTCATTGTCAACGATGATAGGTGCTAGAGAAACGGCTTCGAGTGAACAGTAGCTTAAACCTCTACAATTCATAAAACCAAATGCTAAACAACTAACGAAAATACACCAGTATCTCGGGCCTCACTGAGCCCAGTATAAAAAAGAACTAATGGAAAGTTGTATTTTAAGTTTTCAAAACTCAAAGTAGATTTACTAAGCATCCAAAATATTTTAATCGAATGAATTGCAAAATAAATAGTTCTAAATATGTCCAACATATTTGGAGCCAAAATGCCGCACTTACAACTAGCTCCAACAACGAAGAACCGTGAGAGACGGGATTCAGCATCCTCTTTCTCCATGAAAATGGCAATGCCATGTTCTATGGAAAAAGGTGGTGTGACTATCACCTTCCTCCTTGAAGATGATGTTTGGTTGGAGTTGGCTCGTTGTCGACGAAGATAGGCTCCACCGAGAAATGTCCTGGAGTGAACCGTACTTTAACCCTCTAACATGTGACACATAAATTTCTTACCATAGCAACTATATACAAACAACATCGACAATGCCAATTAGTCACAAAAGCAACACACAAATGTCTGTGTAGGCAATACTATGTTTTTGTATGCAAGGTAATTAGGTTACCATATGTGTCTATGAATGTGATGTTGGGTTGGAGTTGCATATCTTTCGACAATATGGAAAAAGCGACTTCGCTAGGGAAACGTACTTTGGGCAGCACGGAGCAGAGGATCATGAACCAGTGTAACCTCTATTTTCTTCAAACATGGGTACTCATGAAACCAACTACCCGATTTCTTTTATAAGAAAACTAGATAATCAAACATACATAATAAGTCGTGCATGTAGAGACCGTATGTAAATATGTGCACGCAAATTTTGAAACTCAAATACAAAACCTTGTAAGTTGAAAGAAAATGATAAGTTGCCTAAGAAATAGTACAAGCATCAAAATTGGCATTGCGGAAAGTCCATTGTGGGAATCACATACGGTCGTATTTCTTGTCTGAACTTTCCACGAGTAAGTTTCCGGTAAGTTTATGTGCCTGATTTTATTCTAAAAGTTTCTGTAACATGTCTAAATACGGTTATTCGCAATGGGACGAAAGCTGGGTTCATGAGTAGCCGTGACCATCCAAGTATTGTCCACTCTAGTGCCTAGACATGCATCGATTCGGAGAGAATAAGCTGTCAAGCTGAGGGAACAATGGTGGGTTGGTGGCTTTTGTGATCAGTGGTGGTTGACGATGTTAAGCAGCCGCTAAAGCTTGTCCCATCTCCATTCCTGCCGCGAAAAGGTACTCCTAACAAAAGAGAAGCAGGATAACATTAACATGATAGTAATTCGTGCGTAGATGCACTTCGGTCCCTGTCATTCCTCGTATTGACGACATTGGGCCGTGCCGTCGCCGTCAGGGACCTAGAGCGTAGTGCTGATGCAAGGAGAGGGAAATGATAAGCAAGTGCCCCGCCCCTTGGACGCAGGAAAAGTCCAACAAGCAGCAGCGTTCTTAAAAAAATTAAGAAAAAAAAACAGCAGCAGCCTGGCCCCCTCGTCGGGTTGGTATTCTATCAGGTGCGTCGCACCTAGCCGCCGATACACAGGTGACACTGTGAGTCTGTGACGGACGGAGGGTGGCGGCTACTGGAGCCACCCGTGCATTCTTTCGTGAGGTACCTCGGCACCTACCGTTGCTCAATGTTCAATGGCGCATTTCTTGCCATGAACGCGAGAGATCTGAACGCATTTCTACTTACTCATTAGTACGCGGCTAGTTTTAGTCCTTGGTTGACCTAACTTTAAACTGGTTTACATTTCCTTCTTCCGGAAATAGGTGTCTCAGATTTTTTAGCTAGATTCGAATGTACCAAGACGCATTTTAATGTGAAATCCAAGGAGTAAGAAATATTTATTTGTATGGAGCAAGACGGAGAAAATATGTAATTTGTATGGAGCAAGAAATAAAGATATGTAATTGCATAATGTGCAATTTTTTATATGCACAAATCACGATGGAAATCTAACAGCTATAGAGTCAATCTATAATTAACTTAATTCTTGATCGACCTAGAACTAGCGTAAGGGTCTCGAGAAATTCAATTCGGCACATGGGAGCATATGCTCCTACCACCGGAAGAAACATTTTGAAATATTAAAAAAATTCGAACAAAAAATTTCTCGCTTACGTATCGATATTTTACGTGCGCACATCAAGTTTTGTGAAAAACCGACATTTTTTGTGACTTGTGTGAAAAAGACAAACAAAAAGTCTCATACACAAGCTTTTTTTACAGCAAAATTTGTCTTTTTTACTGATGACACTCTAAATGTCGGTTTTCTATGAAATCACTTTGTGAACCTGTAGAATTTAGAGATGTACCCACTAAATTTTATGTTCGAATTTTTTAATATTTGAAAGTGTATTTGAAACGAAGTTTAAAAACCGGGAGCATATGCTCCCGGGTGCCAAAACACCACTCCCAAGGGTCTCACCATACTCTATCTATGTCAATACTGCTAACACTATTAGAAAAACAAACAAAGTTTTGGAAATCCACTTTTGATCTTGGGTGCATATGCTCCTGCCACTTGGAAAAGCATTTTACAATATCAAAAGAAATCCAAACAAAAAAAATTCGTGTGTACACTTCACCATTCTATGTGCTCATGCCAAGTTTCACGAAAAAACATTTTTTTGTCCCGTGTAAAAAAGAATAAGGAAATGCCTCATAAATAGGTTTTTCTAGCACCGATTTTTGTCTTTTTGCCACACTACAAATAAACTGTTGGTTTTTCGTGAAACGAATTTACGAGCACATAGAACATCGAGATGTACGCGTGACATTTTCTGTTGGATTTTTTTGACATTTTTAAGTACGTTTAAAACTCATTCCAAAAACCAGGTGGGTGCAAAAATGTCTTGTCCACAAAGTATGATTAGGTTGTCACAAGTTCTTTGTCAAGAGATAATGGTGATTGGTTTTAGAGAGAGACTTAGATGATTAGTGTTTCCGTGCTTGTTTATTTTGATCTATGTTTATGTTCATCGGTGATGGTTGCTGGTCATTCAGGGCCTAAATACAACGACTTTCCCTATGCCTGCTACAATAAAATGTACTACGAGATTCATTGAGGGGCGAGGAAGGCGGCACGCTTTCGGTTTGTTTGAATGCTTGTAGTCGCCACTAGGTTGTCGAAGAACATGTTTGTAATTGCTATTACCTTTAGGCTTTCTATACTGTGGAAGGTTATGAATAGATTGGTGAACTTAAAAGAAACACGATTCAAAAAAGGAGTTTCACAATGAAATACAGGAGGGGAACAAACAAAAACCCAAGGGCCAAGGGCCTGAAACTTGACCCCAACCCAATGGCCAGTTGCCCGTTTGGCCATCGCGGCGAGCGCCCACACCAGACGGCGACGCTAGCTGCAACGCAAAGTCCACCCACCCTGGCTCCCAGTGATGCGCTTGTGTTGGTCAACATCGTCGCGGCGGCCTCTCTCAAATCAGAGGGGCGGGCGGCTTTGACTTGACGAAGCAGCAGCTCGTCGTGCCTCAAGTTAGCCACCCCTACTGACAGCCCGAAAGATCACAGCGAATGTGTACCTCGTCAGGTTGTTCAGACTTCAGAGATCACGGTTCCTGTTACTTTTACCTTTCCTTCCCTGTCAGCGGGAACTGTCAGCATCCTCCTGAAAATTCCGTGACGACGAATTTCAGTTCTTGGTACACGTACGCGTCGGAACTATTCTTTCTTTTTTGAGGTAATTGCACCACAAGTACAAGAACTTGCACTCTATGTGCATTTTCATACAAAATCTTGCAAAACGTGCTCAGGTGGTACAAGAACTTGTCTTGGATGTGCATCATTGGTACAAGTGGTGTCTGAAGCTGCCACGCGTCCCTGGTCCACCGTTAAAACGTTTTTGCAGAGAAGTCCTTATTGAATTCGAGATTTGAGGGACAGATTGAGGGGACAGAACAAGAGGGAGTGGAGGAGATGGCTGTTCAGGAGGTCCTCGTCCCCGTCCCCTTCGCCGGCGGCTCCTCCGGCGCCGGAGCAGCAGCAGCAGCAATCTGCAACGGCGAGGTCCGCGCCGGTCCCTTCGGTGACGGATGAGCAGCGCCACGCCATCGCGCTCGCCGTGGCGACCGTGGCCACGGCGCAGGCGGCCGCCAAGGTGGTCCGCCTCACCCGCCCTTCATCCAGCTTCGTGCGCGAGCACTACGCCGTCGTCGTCGTGCAGACCGCCTTCCAAGGATACCTGGTACGTAGGACACCAGCAATGGTCGCGCCGCACTTGCCACGGTAGGTTTGACGCTAATGGGTGGTTGTGTGTTTTCTTTCGACCGCAGGCGAGGCGCGCGCTGCGCGCTCTCAAGGGGCTGGTGAAGCTGCGGGCGCTGGTGCGCGGCCACAACGTGCGGAAGCAGGCCAACATGACGCTGCGCTGCATGCAGCGCTGGTGCGCGTCCAGGCGCGGGAGCGCGACCAGCGGATGCGCCTCTCGCAGGACTCCTCTCCGCCACCGGCGCTGCCGCCTACGGCAGCAGCAAGTCCTCATACAGCGTCGACACATCCACCTTCTGGGACTCCAGGTACACCCACGAATACGCCGAGCGACGCTCCGTGGTCCGTCTCCGTTTGCAACTCAACCAACCAACATCGCATCTCAAGTACTACAATCTTGTGTTTCCGTAAATGTTTGATTGATGGTGATGTATTGGGTTGGTTTGCAGGAGCGGTCGAGGGACGGCAGCAGCTTCGCCGCTGACGACTGGGATGATCGGCCGCGGACGATTGAGGAGATCCAGGCCATGCTGCAGACCAGGAAAGACGCGCTCTCAAGTGTGAGAGCGCTCTCCTAGCCTTCTCCCATCAAGTAATAATGTGTTTGGTGATTGCATTTGCAGTGCCGAGATTACAGTATGTTCGATCTTACTGATTGGTTGCTGCCGTGTTTTCATTCACAAGATTTGGAGGAACCCTGCCCAGTCCGCGGAGGAAGAGATGGATGTCGACGGGCAGCCGCGCTGGGCGGAGAGGTGGATGGCGTCACGGGCATCCTTCGACACCAACAGGAGCAGCTCCCGAACCACGGCCGCCGCCGCCGCGCTAGGACGCGCATCCACGGACCACCGCAACCAGGTCAAGACGCTGGAGATCGACACCGGCCGCCCCTTCTCCTACTCCACGCCTCGGCGTCGAGCACCGCCGTCGCAGCACGGAGCGGCTCGCCGATGCACCGGGCGCAGCACCACCACCACTCCGCGGGGATGCCGTCGCCGGGAAGGCACGCCCGCCGATCCAGGTCCGCTCCGCGAGCCCGCGCGTGGAACGCGGCGGCGCCGGCGCCGGCGGGGGCAGCTATACCCCGAGCCTCCACTCCCAGCGCCACGCGTCCTCCGGCTCGGCGAGTGCCGAACTACATGGCGGCCACGGAGTCGGCCAAGGCGCGCATCCGCTCCCGGAGCGCGCCGCGGTAGCGCCCCGCGACCCCGGAGCGCGACCGGCCGCGGACCGGGAGCGCCAAGAGCGGCTATCGTTCCCCGTCCCGCCGGACACGTACGGCGGCGGCGGGTACGCGCGAGCCTTCGGAGCCCGAGCTTCAAGAGCGCGATGGGGCGGTTCACCTCCGAGCAGCGCTCCACCGTGTCGTGCTTGTCGTGCGCGGAGAGCATAGGCGGGGAGCTGATCTCCCCGTCGTCCACCACCGACCTCCGCCGCCGGCTTCGGCCGGGCCGGCGGCGGCGAGGTGTTCGTTGTAATGCATGCGTGCCCTTGCTCTGCTATTTTTCTTTTTCTATCGTAATCTATTTTTTTGCTGTGCCTTTTCGTGTGATTCTGTGCGGTGGGTCTGGAGGATCAGGGCGTTAGTTGGGTCGTTAGTTGGGGCGAGGACCTCTTCGCAATTATCCTGTTTCTTCAATACTGCAATGAAAACTCTCCTCTCCCCCTGGAAACTGCCACGTGTCGCCACCATATTGAATTGAGGTTATTGCACCATAAGTACAAGAACTTGCACTCTATGTGCAGTTTCATACAAAATCTTGCAAAGTGTGTTCTACTCATACAAGAACTTGTCCTGGACGTGCACAACTCATACAATTCAATATGGTGGCGACACGTGGCAGTTTCCGGGGAGAGGAGAGTTTTCATTGCGTATTGAAGAAACAGGATAATTGCGAAGAGGTCCTCGCCCAACTAACGACCCAACTAACGCCCTGATCCTCCAGACCCACCGCACAGAATCACACGAAAAGGCACAGCAAAAAAATAGATTACGATAGAAAAAGAAAAATAGCAGAGCAAGGGCACGCATGCATTACAACGAACACCTCGCCGCCGCCGGCCCGGCCGCGAGCCGAGCCGGCGGAGGTCGGTGGTGGACGACGGGGAGATCAGCTCCCCGCCTATGCTCTCCGCGCACGACAAGCACGACACGGTGGAGCGCTGCTCGGAGGTGAACCGCCCCATCGCGCTCTTGAAGCTCGGGCTCCGAAGGCTCGCGCGTACCCGCCGCCGCCGTACGTGTCCAGCGGGACGGGGAACGATAGCCGCTTCTTGGCGCTCCCGGTCTGCGGTCGGCCGCGCTCCGGGGTCGCGGGCGCTACCGCGGCGCGCTCCGGGAGCGGATGCGCGCCTTGGCCGACTCCGTGGCCGCCATGTAGTTCGGCACTGCCGAGCCGGAGGACGCGTGGCGCTGGGAGTGGAGGCTCGGGGTATAGCTGCCCCCGCCGGCGCCGGCGCCGCCGCGTTCCACGCGCGGCTCGCGGAGCGGACCTGGATCGGCGGGCGTGCCTTCCCCGGCGACGGCATCCCCGCGGAGTGGTGGTGGTGCTGCGCCCGGTGCATCGGCGAGCCGCTCCCGTGCTGCGACGGCGGTGCCCGACGCCGAGGCGTGGAGTAGGAGAAGGGGCGGCCGGTGTCGATCTCCAGCGTCTTGACCTGGTTGCGGTGGTCCGTGGATGCGCGTCCCAGCGCGGCGGCGGCGGCCGTGGTTCGGGAGCTGCTCCTGTTGGTGTCGAAGGATGCCCGTGACGCCATCCACCTCTCCGCCCAGCGCGGCTGCCCGTCGACATCCATCTCTTCCTCCGCGGACTGGGCAGGGTTCCTCCAAATCTTGTGAATGAAAACACGGCAGCAACCAATCAGTAAGATCGAACATACTGTAATCTCGGCACTGCAAATGCAATCACCAAACACATTATTACTTGATGGGAGAAGGCTAGGAGAGCGCTCTCTCACACTTGAGAGCGCGTCTTTCCTGGTCTGCAGCATGGCCTGGATCTCCTCAATCGTCCGCGGCCGATCATCCCAGTCGTCAGCGGCGAAGCTGCTGCCGTCCCTCGACCGCTCCTGCAAACCAACCCAATACATCACCATCAATCAAACATTTACGGAAACACAAGATTGTAGTACTTGAGATGCGATGTTGGTTGGTTGAGTTGCAAACGGAGACGGACCACGGAGCGTCGCTCGGCGTATTCGTGGGTGTACCTGGAGTCCCAGAAGGTGGATGTGTCGACGCTGTATGAGGACTTGCTGCTGCCGTAGGCGGCAGCGCCGGTGGCGGAGAGGAGTCCTGCGAGAGGCGCATCCGCTGGTCGCGCTCCCGCGCCTGGACGCGCACCAGCGCTGCATGCAGCGCAGCGTCATGTTGGCCTGCTTCCGCACGTTGTGGCCGCGCACCAGCGCCCGCAGCTTCACCAGCCCCTTGAGAGCGCGCAGCGCGCGCCTCGCCTGCGGTCGAAAGAAAACACACAACCACCCATTAGCGTCAAACCTACCGTGGCAAGTGCGGCGCGACCATTGCTGGTGTCCTACGTACCAGGTATCCTTGGAAGGCGGTCTGCACGACGACGACGGCGTAGTGCTCGCGCACGAAGCTGGATGAAGGGCGGGTGAGGCGGACCACCTTGGCGGCCGCCTGCGCCGTGGCCACGGTCGCCACGGCGAGCGCGATGGCGTGGCGCTGCTCA
Organism: Lolium rigidum; assembly: GCF_022539505.1. Taxonomy (NCBI): domain Eukaryota; kingdom Viridiplantae; phylum Streptophyta; class Magnoliopsida; order Poales; family Poaceae; genus Lolium; species Lolium rigidum. Next base: position 40,495,411 of record NC_061513.1, on the reverse strand, counting down.
TCCGTCACCGAAGGGACCGGCGCGGACCTCGCCGTTGCAGATTGCTGCTGCTGCTGCTCCGGCGCCGGAGGAGCCGCCGGCGAAGGGGACGGGGACGAGGACCTCCTGAACAGCCATCTCCTCCACTCCCTCTTGTTCTGTCCCCTCAATCTGTCCCCTCAAATCTCGAATTCAATAAGGACTTCTCTGCAAAAACGTTTTAACGGTGGACCAGGGACGCGTGGCAGCTTCAGACACCACTTGTACCAATGATGCACATCCAAGACAAGTTCTTGTACCACCTGAGCACGTTTTGCAAGATTTTGTATGAAAATGCACATAGAGTGCAAGTTCTTGTACTTGTGGTGCAATTACCTCCTAAATTAAATCACATCGCAAACCATCGACACGTACAAACGTCACGCTGGGCTGCTTCTCTATCTCTGCTGGCTGCTGCTGCTGCATACACGCAAAAAAAGAAAGAAAGAAAGAACGAACGAAACGGGACAAAAAAGAAAGAACAACAAGTGTGGTCTGAAGAAAAACTGAAATGTACAGGCGCGATCTACATACACAGGACTCACTACCAGGGCTTGAGGTCGCTCTCCTGGCCGGCGTTCCAGTCGAGCACCTTCTCCCCGGGCTGCAGGAACGCGCCCTTCCCGTGGGGCAGCTTGCGCGCCAGCCCGTTGAGCACCTGGTCGAAGGCGTCCCCGGCCCTCGCCGCCGGCTGGTGGAACAGCACCGCCTGCTTCATGGCCGGGCTGGCCAGCAGCCGCTGCTTCCGGACCACGTCCTCCGGCGGCACCGACGCCAGGATGGAGTCGAGGCGCGGCACGTCCGCCTCGGGGACGAACACGCTGATCTGCTCCCAGGGGATGGCGTCCGCGAACGGGAGCACGATGTCGTCGGCGATGATCACCGGGATGCACCCGAACACCACGGCTTCCACCAGCCGCGGGCTCCACGGCGCCCACCCCAGCGGGCACAGGCAGAAGATGGCGCGCTGCATGTCCTCGTAGTACGTCGACGGGTGCTCCGTCGACATGTCGAACAAAGGGTTGTCCTTGAAGTTCTCCCACACCGACGCGCGAGCGCCCCTGCATTTTTTATCATCGTTAAGCTTCGTTTTCTTTACATGTTCCGTCGTTCCATTCGCATACGCAACTGCATCGACACTGATCAACATGGTAGCATTGCTTTGTTACCTCGCGTAGTAGCCGCCCTCGGGGTCGTTGCCCATGTCGTAGAAGAGGCCGCGGAAGTAGGCGAAGATGGACCGAGGTGTGCCGGGGGAGATGAGGTGAGCCTGCATCTTCTGCGGGTTGGCGTAGGGAGGGATGATGATGGAGCCACTCTGCATGCACGGATGGTTCCTCTGCCCAAACGTCTGAACCAGCGTCGCACGCCGAAGCACCGGCAGGATCCCCCTCTGAATCGCAGTCTCCTCCTGAATTAGGAACAAACAGGTTTTCGGTATGTTTAAACACAAAATTCAGTTTTGCTTGCTCTGATGATCTTGCATTGCAGTTGCCCGTTGATGAAATCCACTAGTGCTGAATATAAGCTTACCTGATAGTGGAAGCATGCCCCGAAGTCATGAGGAGCAAGGAAGAAGTGATCTGCCCCTTCAGTTCTGTTCCAGTACGGCCACGTCGCCGCAATGTACTGCACGGCGCTCCTCATGATCCGAGGCGCCCTGTACGGCAGCGGGAACCCCTGCTGCGTCAGGTCGCATGTCACGTACACCGGGGTGTAGAACCAGTCCGCCTCCTCGGGGTTGAGGGTCCGCACCGCGCTCCCAAGCAGGAACTGGTGCATGAAGATCTCCGCCGCGAACATGTGGTACAGGCAACGGCCATCCTTTTCCAGCAGGTAATGGTTGTACTTCCTCGGCATCTCGTAGACAAAGACCTTGATCTTCCCCACCGGGTTGTCTTGAAGCACATTGCCGGCGTTCCCTGAAACCATTCATCATGTTTCGGAATTAAATTGCCGTCATGCGCAATCAGTTGGTTCGGTTCATTTTTTCTCGAACTAGCATCAAAATGTGCATCATTTTTTCTTGTAATGAAAGAAAAACTTAACAGGACACATACCAAACAGAACCACGGCAAAGCTTAGCCTAGGCGGAAAGAAACCAAAATCAGCGCTAACCTACAAACCAAGCAAAAAAAGAAAATATCCTAAGCTAAGCAATCAGACAATTTATTCATGTCTTGAAATGTGCACTTGACAAATGGAATCTTGACAGAACTACTTTCAGTATTCAGTACCATGTACGTACAATTTAGTTCGGAGGGAACCAGCTGAATCTTTGTGCATACCAAATAACCACTTTCTGAAGAGAATATAGTTGGTGTAAAATGACTGATGAGTTGTTCATCCACAAAAAAGGTTCAACAACTACAATATATATCTGCCCAAACAGAGCTAAAGTAGAAACCAAGAGAAAAGAAGAAAATGTCCTAAGCTAAACAATCAGACAATTCATCCACGTCTTGAAATCAATGGAACCATGACAGAACTAGTTTCAGCATTCAGAACCATGTACATACAATTCAATTCGGAGGGAACCGGGTGGACATATGCACACCAAATCACTACTTATGAAGAGAATATATAGTTGGTGAAAATGACTGATTAGTTGTTCATCCACAAAAAGAGTTCAACAACTACAATATAGTATATACCTGCCCACATGGTACACAAACAAAATCAATCCCTGTCAACCAGTACCCACTTCAATGATAACAAGCTAAATTTACCCCCCTTTTCAATAACCAATTTGGTGGTTAGCATGTCAGGTTCAGCGGAAGAAAAAAAACAGGCAAGGGAATCCGTGATGTTATGATATCCATCAGCTAGCGGAGTGAGTGAGTGGACGACCAGTGCTGGATTTAGCTCGCTTTACGAATCATTTCCATATCTCGTACGTTCTCACTGAAATGCATCGGTTGGAGGAAATTGTAAAGGGTAGGTACAGCACTGCCGTAGTGCTCATTGCAAGAAATGCTAATAATGGCACCCATTTCCTGAATAAGTGAAGCGGGAGCACGGCCGAGGAGTTGCCGTAAAGAAGACGATGTAGAAAGGGGAAACTGGGAAAGAGATCCCACATTCAGGACGCTCGTCTACGAGTAAACTGCGATCACCGTGTCTCGAAGTGTCTGATCCAATGCAATGTACTAATTCACGGGAAACTGCGGAATTCAGCATCCACCTACCACCAACGGCTGGGAATTGGTTATTACTGGCGGTACTTGGTTGCCGGTACAGTGTGTTGATTACAGTGGGCGTCAGTCAGGTACCGGGCAGTCGGGCACATGGTGGATCGCAGGTAGCTCGCCGGCGCAATGCAGGTGGCACGCATGACCGATCCCGGCGAGCGAGCGAGCGACAGGCTGCTGCGGTTGCACGGGAGTGGCTGGAACCGGGGGCGCCGGAGGAATGCAGATGCGGCGGAGCAGGAATTGGATGTAAGCGCCGGTAGGTGTTGTGGACGGCACGATGTAGCAGGGTTGGCACTCGATTTTGGTAGTACAAATTGAGCGATTGGCGGCGGCATTGCTGTCTGCGGCGGCGGAGCAGGCGAAATCTGAATCTCGGCGGGGTCAATTGCGATTTGGTCAGGCTGACAGTCTTTGTGGGGGCGTCGTTGGCTCTGACGGCGGAATTCAGGACCCGGGAGGAGGAGGAAGGCAGAGGAGCTAGGGGGAGATGGAGCGCGCACCTGAGATCGTGGCGTGCTTGAGCTGCGGCGGCGCTGCCGCGGAGCAGGCGACGACGGCGAGGAGCAGAACCGCCGCCGCCGCGGCTGTCGCCCCCATTGGCGTTGCAGAGGAAGCCGTGTTCCGCTACAGCTGGCAGTCAGGCACCGACGCTAGCTAGCTCTTTGGAAGCTTGCGCGAATTAAGGCCCCCCGCGCTGGCACCGCCGCCGGAGCAGCCGTAGACGCGATTTCGAGCGGGAATTGAGGTGGTTCTTGCTGCTTGGCTGCTATCAGCAGCGGCCGCTGTTGCTTGTCGAAACGCGCGCGCGGGCGGCAGTGGGAGTCGTCCCTGTCGGCGTAGGTGCTGGTGGACTGTCCCTCTCACTCGCTGAAAGCCGGGAAGGCTCTGTAACGATGGAGCGGGGTGACGACGGGAGGGGAGATAAAAAAAAAAGACAAGGGGATCGGCGGAGGAGGAGGAGGAGCGGTGCGGCCGTGGTGAAACGACGAGGCGAGGGGCGAGTGGGTCAAGGTGGTGAAGAGCAGTGGGAAATATACAACTCTGGCGCTGGTGCTCGGAAACGAAGACTTGAACAACGCACACAGCGAATGACCACGGGAGTCTCGAGTCTAGAGGGAGCGTTTGGCGTGAGACGGAATCAACCGACACCGTCGGTCTAATTACCACTGCGTCTTGCTTTTCCTCAAGCGCAAAACAATCCTTTTCCCTCCTCTCCCGTGAACTGATTGATCATGGATGTGATGCGGCTTGCCCTTTTCAGTTTTATATAAACTTGTTTCCTCCAGCATGTGGTGATGCCAACCACGTTGTGCCGTCGTGCTGCTGCTAGTACGACCATCAGAGCCTAATTAATTAAGGAAAGTGGCATGGATTGTTAGAGGGAGTCACGAGACTGCATGCGGAATCATTCATCCCCTTGTGGTTTTGGTTGCTAATTAACTGCTGCTCTCTCTTGATCACGGATCCACGCAGGCAGGCAGGTGCGTGAGGTTGGAGCTGGAGCTGGAAAGGCAGGCGTAAAGGAAGGTGGGTTGAAAATATATTGGAAAAGAGGAAAGCATGTGTCTGTGTGTGTGTGCCGTGCCGTGCCGGTAGGTACCAGTGGTTGGGTTGCCGCTCGCTTAAAGAAATCTAATCATCATGTGACGCTGATGGTGACGTGCCTCTGATGCGCAGCCAGCCGATGCAGGGAGAAGCCCAGCCCGATCGATAGAGCAGGAATCTCAAACCAGGTTGCGGCATCACCGCATGCTGTCCACCTGGCTCCTCGCAGTCGCACGAGTGCCACCGGTCACAACGTCCACCGATCGATCGTTCGGGATGTGTCGTGTGTCGGTCCATGCATGCATGCAGTGGTACAAGCGGTACGATGCAAGTCTGTGTGCAAGCTCGGACCGTGCAGCGGCTTTTTCTGTACCGCTCCGTTTGGCCGCGGCGCATTTCGGTACCACCACCACCACAACTCGAAGCAACAGTCTACTCCGGTCGCCAGCCAGGCGAACGCGTAGGAGTAAAATGCACGGCTGTGCCCAACGCCTCCCGGTACATCTATGTACTTCTTGCTTGCAAATGTGCCCTTCTACAACGAATCGTGTACGCTGCACGCATAACTCACTGGCATAGTACTATCACGTAGTAGGGCACCAATAGCCGTTTACACGAACACGACCATGCAATATGGCTAAGGCGAGACTCTTCGGGCACGATTGGTAGGCCACACAACCTTCAAAAATGTTTTGGGAAGCAAAAATGTAAACGATTGGACAGTTGGCTTCCTCCGCATCGTGGTATTCACATGCACGCGCGGAGAAGGAGGCGACTGCGTTAGTTCGTGACACGGGCCATAAATCCCCCTCACCCACTCCCTTCCTCCAAACTCTCGTCGGTGGCTCATCTGTCAGCGGTGACGCGGAGACCGACGACAGAGGTTGTCTCCCATCACCGCTTATCTCCCGCCTCTGCTGCTTCGACATAGACCGTGCATCGTCGTCTCCAAGCAAGAACACCTTCACCACCTCTACTTCAACCTTCGGCGGCTTGGAAATGGCGGCAAGGCTTCCAAACTCCTTCATCACATCTCTTTTTACCGTAGATATGGCCATATATGGTGTGCAGACGCGCGGTCGATGACATACAGAGCAGAAATTCTAGGGTTAGGGTTCCATCGGATTACTATTCTTGGTGTGATTACATGTGTGTACTGTTCCTCTTGTTTGTAATGTTATACATACACTACTAGGAAAAAGCTATTAGTCGCGCACCAATTTTGGTTATCAGTGGCGCACCATGGTGCACCACTATTTTACAAGCATGACATTCCTAAGTGCTAGTAGTGGCGCACCATTTGGTCTGACATGGTGCGCCACTGGTAGTTGAGGCTGGTGCAACACTGGTACTGCACTACATGCGCCACAAATATTTTTGAAACTGCATCTGGATCTAGCAACATTTTTTGCTTGTTTTATTTCTCACTTTTGCTTATTTTTGTTCTCTTTTTGTTTCCGAAGAGGAGGGAGGTGCCGGTGGCTGGAAGGAGGGAGGGAGGAGGAGAAGAGTCAGCTACCGGAGAAGGGGGTGAAGAGGCCAGAAATGAGGGATGGAGGAGGAGAAGAGTCAGCTACCGGAGAAGGAGGTGAAGAGGCCAGAAATGAGGGATGGAGGAGGAGAAGAGTCAGCTACCGGAGAAGGAGGTGAAGAGGCCAGAGAGGAGGAGGTGAAGAGGCTGGAGAGGAGGCAGCGGTGGAGGAGAGGAGGGAGATGGAGGAGGAGGAGAGGAGGGATATGGAGGAGGAGGAGATGAGGGAGATGGAGGAGGAAGGAAGGAGGAGAGGAGGCGGAAGAGGAGGTAGGGCGCTGGAGAGAAAGGAGGAAGGAAGGAGGAGATAGGTGCACCGGAAAGGAGGGTGAGGAGAGGATGAAGATGTTGGAGGAGAAAAAGGAGGAGTAGGGGAGGAGAGAAATGAGGAGTAAGAGGAGAAGAGGATGGAGTAGAGGAGAAGGAGGAGAGGATGGAGTAGATGAGAAGGAGGGGAGGAGGTGGATAAGAGGGTAGTGGGAATAGGTGCCGGCATATTTGAATTTTGAAGGAGGGAAACATAGGAGTGTATGTGGGGTGGGTCCATTTCTTAGGTCAATGATTAATCAGATATTCAAGGGATGGTGCAACCGAATCTCGAGTTGTTTCCATAGAGTAGTGTATGTGTTTTCTCTTCATTCACTTGCTCCGTCTCTGAGAATGCTCTGTTTAATTATGAGGCCTTTTTTGATTTGGTGTTTGAGGCCAATGATGTAAATGTGGCCCAGAGCAAGGGATGGAGTTAATGAAACATGTACATTCTACTAATAGTGATGGTTAGCAATGTACTATGTTCACTAACCAAATTCCCGCGATTTGCGTGTCCGATGATAGTATGAGGCTCTAAAACTTATGAATGACCAATAATTTAAACGAGTAGCACAACATTATATAACAATTTCTTGCAATACCTAGGGACGTGCAATAACATATTGGCATATAATTCTTCTTGGTCTTGCATGATATTTCTTAGCTTTTATATGCTACCTTGTATGAGGCTGCCAACTTTTATCCAAAAAATGAGGCTGCCAACTTACAAATGTTCAATATATTGGTTGACTGCTTAAATTGTTAATAACATGATCTGTATCTACCTTGTGTTCTGTCCACAAAAAGTTCTTGTGCATCATGCTTGGTATATTCAGTTTCATCTCGATGGCTATATGAGGCACATTGTATATTTGTTTATTCTTTTATCGTTTAGATGAGCCAATAATTATAATTTGGCCACATATTGGTGTTAGAATGATCTTATCAAACCTTACCATTACCATACCGGGTGCGACCGATCCAAGCGAAAGGCCTATAAAGCCCATGACGCAATAAGCAACCGACGTCCAAGAACCTGGGGTGCAACAGAAGTGCAAGCCCATAATAGGATAGTCAAACATTATGTTTGTTAACAGAACAAACATAATTAAATTCATGATAAACAACCTTAAGATGACAACTCGAACCATCTACTCCTCGTCCATCGTGGCAATGGCTAGATCGTGCTCGGTGCATTTGACAACCACCTCTGCGCACGAGTAGTCAAAGACTTGAAGATGGTCACTCTATACACATTAGGTGTTGCTACATCGGTACATCCGATGCATGATGACCCTCCCGTCCACATCCTCGAGCCTCACCATCTAGTTACATCTGATTTTTTTTTCAAGGTGATGCTCTTCATGATGGTAGCTCCTTCTTGAAGGCATTACGGATGGGGAGCGTATCCAAACGGATGCTGATGGCACCTTCATGAAATAGGTTGGAGATGCTTCCTTATGGAAGTGGTTGATCTCCATAGCCCCCTTGGACTCTTGGAGGAGTTGCCCTCTCCATCAACCTAGGAAGAGCTTTCATTGCCAAGTTTGAGCTTTTTGGCAGAGTACTGCAAAAATGATGCCTCCTTCGACGAACGTGAGAAAGAGAGTGATGGCGCTTGAACAAACCAACGCATTGTCATGTGCTCCTTGCGGTTTCATCAACCGGCTCCACCGAAAAAGTCGCCATGCAGACTCAGTTGTATATTTCCTTGTCCTCAAATAGGAAAGAGTAATGCTACAACTACATGATTATTTTTACAGTCCTGTTGCGGTCAGAAACCCACCGGCGGGCAGCGACGGGCAACACCGTAGAGCCGGGAATCTCCCAGGACTGCGGCTGGCCCTGGTCCCTCCGAGCGACGGCCCGCAAAGCCTTCTGCGCACACGTCCGATGCTTTGGTGCAAGGGCGTGCCACCTGACCTATACCCGGTCGGGAAGGTGTTGGATGATGCCTCGCTTAGTTTCTGCATGGCATACACGTAAACGTTAAATACGAGCCTCGATCGGCTCTCAGGTTGTCCTGTGAATCGGCTCAAAGAGCCGATCCACCCATGATACGTACGAGGTGTACGATCAGATGGTGGTCCTGCTTGATCAAGAGAAAGCTAAAGCGATCTACTACGATTTGGGGTTTTCACCGCACAATCGGAACGTCCTACTCGTGATTGGGCCTCGCGCTCGCGTACGGTGATCGTAAGCCGATCCTAGACAGGGCCTAAAAACCAACACGAGGTTGATCCCGGAACATCCTGTCTAGGGCTAGCAAACTACACCCTACACGCCGCTGGATCCTCCAACCCTTTGTAAGGCCTAACAATGCGAGATATTAAACTAATCCTTGAAGAACAAGGAGCAATCATAACGGATCGGATCTACTAAACAATGATCAAGCGGGTGCCGCCCTTACACCCGTGACGGGCGTAAGGGCGGCTAGATGCCTAAGGGTTGCACGACGATAGCATATGATACGAAGAACAATGCTAACCCTAAAACATCTATGATAACTACGTTGCTCGCCATCAAAAAGGCTTCGATACGAGCAACGCATGGAAGACGAATAAACATGTCTTGCCAAGATCGCAAGATGCGATCTAGGCAGCATGGTGCTACCGGAAGAAACCCTCGAGACGGGGGAGTTGGCGATGCGCCGAGATTGGTTTGTGTTGAACGTTGGTTGTTGTTTATTTCATAAACCCTAGATACATATTTATAGTCCGGGGACTTTCTAACGTGGGAATAATCCCAACCGGGCATGAGCCCAAACTCCTTCTAACCGACACGCATCCTACTATGGTACAGATACACGGGCAATTAGCCCAAACTTGGTACACAAGGCCGATTCATGTATTTCTTCCATGTATATTCTTCAAACCCATCTTCAATCGCGGCCCACCTCTGATCCGGTCAAATTCTGGTGATAACACATGCCCCCCTGGTTTTGGAAATGACATTTCCAAAATCATTACGCTTTTCCTCCGTCGGGTCATGTCGTGGCAGAGCAGAACTGCCTCAGAATCTTCCATCATTTCGCCTCGCCTCCCGGGCTTCTCTGCACGAAATGATAATTTCGGCATCACGTCCTCGAGAACCGTCATGGCATTAAATCTCCACTACACCCCCTTTATTTATACGTGCCGAACGGTTCGCCACTTCATCCCCTTGCTCCGGTCTGCCCACCGGCGCCCAAAAACCCTATTCCCCTGTAGCAATGTCTTCCTCTTCCTCCTCCCCTCGGGCTTCCCCTCCAATCTTCGCCGAAGAGCAAGAATGAAGACGACCTCCACTCCGGGGCGAACCCCATCTCCTCCGACAAGGAGGAGAAAGAAGGAGAAGTAGAGAAGACAGAGGCCTCCCCCTCCGCCAGGCTCCCGCCGAAGAAGCGCTCCCGTATGTGGGCGGACAGCGAGGACGAGGATGATGACGAGGAAGGAGAAGAGGAGGAGGAGGAGGATGATTCTGTAATGTCCCAGGTTTAGAGACGATCGAGGGGTAGATTTTAGAAAGGGATGTGCATTGCATAGTAAATTCTGGGGAAATTTCGCGTTTTTAAACAAAAACTGCATCGAAGGGGGATACATAGTAAATTCTGGGGAAATTTCGCGTTTTTTTAAACAAAAGCTATCGAAGGGGGACAAGTTTCTCTCTCGGTACCTTACGGGGTTAGGGTTTTGAGAGCGACAAACTTGTTTCTCACTTCACTAG
>NC_061513.1:40342117-40485009 GCF_022539505.1 Lolium rigidum | reverse complement strand
GATACGACTTGTGTATGATGATTGTAATAATATGTGAATGAGTTATGGACCCTGCTATGTTCTGTTGTACTACTCTGAGGGATGTAATATTTGCGGAATGGTACTTCGCGAATGTTATATCAACGACTGGCATACTACAACATGCAGTGGTATGCAGGGTCACCACAGATTCCTCCTCTTCCGCTGGGTACCCGCCGACGAAGCGCTTCCGCGCTTGGGCGGACAGCGAGGATGATGATGATGACGAGTGATGGCGTGTATTTCACACGTTCGTTGGGCAACCCCAAGAGGAAGGTATGATGCGCACAGCAGCAAGTTTTCCCTCAGAAAGAAACCAAGGTTTATCGAACCAGGAGGAGCCAAGAAGCACGTTGAAGGTTGATGGCGGCGGGATGTAGTGCGGCGCAACACCGGGGATTCCGGCGCCAACGTGGAACCTGCACAACACAACCAAACTACTTTGCCCCAACGAAACGGTGAGGTTGTCAATCTCACCGGCTTGCTGTAACAAAGGATTAACCGTATTGTGTGGAAGATGATTGTTTGCGAGAAAACGATAGAACAAGTATTGCGATAGATTGTATTTCGAGTAAAGAGAATTGGACCGGGGTCCACGGTTCACTAGAGGTGTCTCTCCCATAAGACGAACAGCATGTTGGGTGAACAAATTACAGTTGGGCAATTGACAAATAAAGAGAGCATGACAATGCACATACATATCATGATGAATATAGTGAGATTTAATTGGGCATTACGACAAAGTACATAGACCGCCATCCAACCGCATCTATGCCTAAAAAGTCCACCTTCGAGTTATCATCCGAACCCCTCCGGTATTAAGTTGCAAGCAACGGACAATTGCATTAAGTATGGTGCGTAATGTAATCAACAACTACATCCTTAGACATAGCATCAATGTTTTATCCCTAGTGGCAACGAGCACAACACAACCTTAGAACTTTTCATCATCGTCCCAGGTGTCAATGCGGGCATGAACCCACTATCGAGCATAAGTACTCCCTCTTGGAGTTACAAGCATCTACTTGGCCAGAGCATCTACTAGTAACGGAGAGCATGCAAGATCATAAACAACACATAAGCATAACTTTGATAATCAACATAACAAGTATTCTCTATTCATCGGATCCCAACAAACGCAACATATAGAATTACATATAGATGATCTTGATCATGATAGGCAGCTCACAAGATCCGACAATGATAGCACAATGGGGAGAAGACAACCATCTAGCTACTGCTATGGACCCATAGTCCAGGGGTAGACTACTCACTCATCACTCCGGAGGCGACCATGGCGGCGTAGAGTCCTCCGGGAGATGAATCCCCTCTCCGGCAGGGTGCCGGAGGCGATCTCCTGGATCCCCGAGATGGGATCGGCGGCGACGGCGTCTCGGTAATGTTTTCCGTATCGTGGCTCTCGGTCCGGGGGTTTCGTCACGGAGGCTATTTGTAGGCGGAAGGGCAAGTCGAGAGGCGGCACGGGGGCCCAAACCACGAGGCCGGCGCGGCCGAGGGTGGGGCCGCGCCGCCCTAGGGTTTGGCCACCCTGTGGCCCCTCTTCGTCTCATCTTCGGACTTCGGAAGCTTCGTGAGAAAATAGGCCTCACGGGCTTTTATTTCGTCCAATTCCGAGAATATTTCTTTACTAGGATTTCTGAAACCAAAAACAGCAGAAAACAGCAAGCGGCACTTCGGCATCTTGTTAATAGGTTAGTTCCGGAAAATGCACGAATATGATATAAAGTGTGCATAAAACATGTAGATAACATCAATAATGTGGCATGGAACACAAGAAATTATCGATACGTTGGAGACGTATCAGCATCCCCAAGCTTAGTTACGCTCGTCCCGAGCAGGTAAAACGATAACAAAGATAATTTACGGAGTGACATGCCATCATAAACTTGATCATACTATTTGTAAAGCATATGTAGAGAATGCAGCGATCAAAACAATGGTGATGACATGAGTAAACAAGTGAATCATAAAGCAAAGACTTTTCATGAATAGCACTTCAAGACAAGCATCAATAAGTCTTGCATAAGAGTTAACTCATAAAGCAATAATTCAAAGTAGAGGCATTGAAGCAACACAAAAGAAGATTAAGTTTCAGCGGTTGCTTTCAACTTGTAACATGTATATCTCATGGATATTGTCAACATAGAGTAATATAATAAGTGCAATAAGCGAATATGTAGGAATCAATGCACAGCTTCACACAAGTGTTTGCTTCTTGAGGTGGAGAGAAATAGGTGAACTGACTCAACATTGAAAGTAAAAGAATGGTCCTCATAGAGGAAAAGCATCGATTGCTATATTTGTGCTAGAGCTTTGATTTTGAAAACATGAAACAATTTTGTCAACGGTAGTAATAAAGCATATGCATCATGTAAATTATATCTTATAAGTTGCAAGCCTCATGCATAGTGTACTAATAGTGCCCGCACCTTGTCCTAATTAGCTTGGACTACCTGGATTATCACCGCAATACATATGCTTTAACCAAGTATCACAAAGGGGTACCTCTATGCCGCTTCGTACAAAGGTCTAAGGAGAAAGCTCGCATTTGGATTTCTCGCTTTTGATTATTCTCAACTTAGACATCCATACCGGGACAACATAGACAACGGATAATGGACTCCTCTTTTAATGCTTTAAGCATTCAACAACAATTAATTCTTTTCTCATTAGAGATTTGAGGATGTTTGTCCAAAACTGAAACTTCCACCATGAAACATGGCTTTAGTTAGCGGCCCAATGTTCTTCTCTCACAATATGCATGCTCAAACCATTCAACTCGGTGTAGATCGCCCTTACTTCAGACAAGACGAACATGCATAGCAACTCACATGAAATTCAACAATGAGTTGATGGCGTTCCCCGATAAACATGGTTATCGCACAACAAGCAACTTAATAAGAGATAAAGTGCATAATTACATATTCAATACCACAATAGTTTTTAAGCTATTTGTCCCATGAGCTATATATTGCAAAGGTGAATGATGGAATTTTAAAGGTAGCACTCAAGCAATTTACTTTGGAATGGCTGGAAAATACCATGTAGTAGGTAGGTATGGTGGACACAAATGGCATAGTGGTTGGCTCAAGTATTTTGGATGCATGAGAAGTATTCCCTCTCGATACAAGGTTTAGGCTAGCTAGGCTTGTTAGAAACAAACACAAGGATGAACCGGTGCAGCAAAACTCACATAAAAGACATATTGAAAACATTATAAAACTCTACACCGTCTTCCTTGTTGTTCAAACTCAATACTAGAAATTATCTAGACCTTAGAGAAACCAATTATGCAAACCAAATTTTAGCATGCTCTATGTATTTCTTCATTAATGGGTGCAAAGCATATGATGCAAGAGCTTAAACATGAGCACAACAATTGCCAAGTATCACATTACCCAAGACATTTATAGTAATTACTACATGTATCATTTTCCAATTCCAACCATATAACAATTTAACGAAGGAGAAACTTCGCCATGAATACTATGAGTAGAAACCAAGGACATATTTGTCCATATGCTACAGCGGAGTGTGTATCTCTCCCATAAGGTGAATGCTAGGATCCTTTTTATTCAAACAAAACAAAAACAAAAACAAACCGACGCTCCAAGAAAAAGCACATAAGATGTGGCCGAATAAAAATGTAGTTTCGGGGGAGGAACACGATAATTTGTTGATGAAGAAGGGGATGCCTTGGGCATCCCCAAGCTTAGACGCTTGAGTCTTCTTGATATATGCAGGGGTGAACCACCGGGTGCATCCCCAAGCTTAGAGCTTTCACTCTCCTTGATCATGTTGCATCATACTCCTCTCTTGATCCTTGAAAACTTCCTCCACACCAAACTCGAAACAACTCATTAGAGGGTTAGTGCACAATATAAATTGACATATTCAGAGGTGACACAATCATTCTTAACACTTCTGGACATTGCATAATGCTACTGGACATTAGTGGATCAAAGAAATTCATCCAACATAGCGAAAGAGGCAATGCGAAATAAAAGGCAGAATCTGTCAAAACAGAACAGTTCGTATTGACGAATTTTAAAATGGAACCAGACTTGCTCAAATGAAAATGCTCAAATTGAATGAAAGTTGCGTACATATCTGGGGATCATGCTCGTAAATTGGCATAATTTTCTGAGCTTCCTGCAGGGCAGTGGGCTCAGATTCGTGACAGCAAAGAAATCTGGAACTGCGCAGTAATCCAAGTCTAGTACTTACTTTTCTATCAACGGCTTAACTTGGCACAACAAAACACAAAACTAAGATAAGGAGAGGTTGCTACAGTAGTAAACAACTTCCAAGACACAAAATAAAAACAAAGTACTGTAGGTAAAAACATGGGTTGTCTCCCAAGAAGTTCTTTCTTTATGGCCGTTAAGATGGGCTCAGCAGTTTTAATGATGCACTCGCAAGAAATAGTATTTGAAGCAAAAGAGAGCATCAAGAGGCAAATTCAAAGCACATTTAAGTCTAACATGCTTCCTATGCAAAGGAATCTTGTAAATAAACAAGTTCATGAAGAGCAAAGTAACAAGCATAGGAAGATAGAATAAGTATAGCTTCAAAAATTTCAGCACATAGAGAGGTGTTTTAGTAACATGAAAACTTCTACAACCATATTTTCCTCTCTCATAATAACTTTCAGTAGCAACATGAGCAAACTCAACAATATAACTATCACATAAAGCATTCTTATCATGAGTCTCATGCATAAAATTATTACTCTCCACATAAGCATAGTCAAATTTATTAGTTGTAGCGGGAGCAAATTCAACAAAGTAGCTATCATTATTATTCTCATCAAGTGTAGGAGGCATAGTATAATCACAACAAAATTTACTCTCCATAGTAGGTGGCGCCAAAATACCACTATTATAATCATCAGAAATAGGAGGCAAAGTATCATCAAAGAAAATTTTCTCCTCAATGCTTGGGGGACTAAAAATATCATGAAAACCAGCTTCCCCAAGCTTAGAACTTTCTATATCATTATCAACAATGGTGTTCGAAACGTTCATACTAATATTACTACCAGCATGCAAATAAGATTTCATAGGTTTTTTAATTTTCGCATCAAACAATCCATATTTTAAATCAGGAAATAGAATAAGAAGCTCATTGTTGTCCATTATGCCAAACTAGTGTAATCACGCAACTTAGTATTCTCAACAATACCCATTTAGCAGTAGTAAATAAAGCAAACTAGATAGAATAAATGCAAGTAAACTAATTTTTTTGTGTTTTCAATATAGCAAACAAGATAGCAAATAAAGTAAAACTAGCAACTAATTTTTTTTGTATTTTGATTTAGTGCAGCAAACAAAGTAGTAAATAAAATAAAGCAAGACAAAAACAAAGTAAAGAGATTGAGAAGTGGAGACTCCCCTTGCGGCGTGTCTTGATCTCCCCGGCAACGGCGCCGGAAAAAGAGCTTGATGGCGTGTATTTCACACGTTCGTTGGGCAACCCCAAGAGGAAGGTATGATGCGCACAGCAGCAAGTTTTCCCTCAGAAAGAAACCAAGGTTTATCGAACCGGGAGGAGCCAAGAAGCACGTTGAAGGTTGATGGCGGCGGGATGTAGTGCGGCGCAACACCGGGGATTCGGCGCCAACGTGGAACCTGCACAACACAACCAAACTACTTTGCCCCAACGAAACGGTGAGGTTGTCAATCTCACCGGCTTGCTGTAACAAAGGATTAACCGTATTGTGTGGAAGATGATTGTTTGCGAGAAAACGAGTAGAACAAGTATTGCGGTAGATTGTATTTCGAGTAAAGAGAATTGGACCGGGGTCCACAGTTCACTAGAGGTGTCTCTCCCATAAGACGAACGGCATGTTGGGTGAACAAATTACGGTTGGGCAATTGACAAATAAAGAGAGCATGACAATGCACATACATATCATGATGAATATAGAGAGATTTAATTGGGCATTACGACAAAGTACATAGACCGCCATCCAACTGCATCTATGCCTAAAAAGTCCACCTTCGAGGTTATCATCCGAACCCCCTCCGGTATTAAGTTGCAAGCAACGAGACAATTGCATTAAGTATGGTGCGTAATGTAATCAACAACTACATCCTTAGACATAGCATCAATGTTTTATCCCTAGTGGCAACAGCACAACACAACCTTAGAACTTTACATCACTTGTCCCGAGTGTCAATGCGGGCATGAACCCACTATCGAGCATAAGTACTCCCTCTTGGAGTTACAAGCATCTACTTGGCCGGAGCATCTACTAGTAACGGAGAGCATGCAAGATCATAAACAACACATAAGCATAACTTTGATAATCAACATAACAAGTATTCTCTATTCATCGGATCCCAACAAACGCAACATATAGAATTACATATAGATGATCTTGATCATGATAGGCAGCTCACAAGATCCGACAATGATAGCACAATGGGGAGAAGACAACCATCTAGCTACTTGCTATGGACCCATAGTCCAGGGGTAGACTACTCACTCATCACTCCGGAGGCGACCATGGCGGCGTAGAGTCCTCCGGGAGATGAATCCCCTCTCCGGCGAGGGTGCCGGAGGCGATCTCCTGGATCCCCGAGATGGGATCGGCGGCGACGGCGTCTCGGTAATGTTTTCCGTATCGTGGCTCTCGGTCCCGGGGGTTTCGTCACGGAGGCTATTTGTAGGCGGAAGGGCAAGTCGAGAGGCGGCACGGGGGGCCCAAACCACGGGCCGGCGCGGCCGAGGGTGGGGCCGCGCCGCCCTAGGGTTTGGCCACCCTGTGGCCCCTCTTCGTCTCATCTTCGGACTTGTGGAAGCTTCGTGAGAAAATAGGCCTCTGGGCTTTTATTTCGTCCAATTCCGAGAATATTTCTTTACTAGGATTTCCGAAACCAAAAACAGCGAGAAAACGAGCAAGCGGCACTTCGGCATCTTGTTAATAGGTTAGTTCCAGAAAATGCACGAATATGATATAAAGTGTGCATAAAACATGTAGATAACATCAATAATGTGGCATGGAACACAAGAAATTATCGATACGTTGGAGACGTATCAACGAGGAAGAAGAAGCTCCGGCCGAAGGCTGGGGCAGCAGCGACGAGGAATTCTCCGGCAGTAGCGCCGACGGCAACTCCGACGCCGACGATGATGCTAGCGAGGATTAGTAATGCAGGATTAGTAGTCCCTGATCAATCGGCTCTTTCTTTTACTCTTCCTTGCTTGAGCAATCGGCTCTTCATTGTAAAAATCCTCTCTTAATGAAGAAGACTTTTCCTTGACTTGATTTTGCCGATTTCCCTTCGTACTGATTCTGCCGATTGTTAGTTTGATCAACGCTCAATGAGCCGATGGCAACGCATCGACCTCTTACGATAAATTTCGAGATAGACCATTTTAGCCACCTCCTCAAATGGTAACCTGTGAACCTTGCTCAAACTCAGATCCCCAACTTCCAACCGAACGAGGTCCAAACCGCAATCCATCGAGCGTATTATTAACGGCAACCTTTGTCTTCGGGAGAGCTCTAGGACCATTGCTGAATCAACCCGGAGGCCGGAGCCGATACTTCACGGGACAGGCTCCTGCTCCGTTTTCCCGCAGCAACCATTCCTCAAAAAAGTTGAGATGCAGAGCCAGCCGATTTCAACAAAATCGGCTCCCCAGAGCAGAGAACCTTTAGGGTGAGCTGCCCCCCGAGCTTTTTCAGTCCACTTCTTGCGCCTTGCTGGTCAGATCGGCTCCCTTCCTTTGGCGGATTTGATGCAACCCATCCTTAACCTGATCTGCACGTCCATGCTGCTCTTGGCATTGGTCAGGGTTATGATCCCTCAAACTTGCCCCAGCTGATATTGCGGACTCGAATACTTGCAAAAAGAATTTGGAGGTTCTTGAAGAGAAGATCTGAGCCACCAAACCATTCCATTGAGGAGTTCTTCTAGTAGAGTCTCTCTTCGTGACCCACTTCCTGCTCCATTGAGCCTCTGCTTATAACAGTTGTACCTCCTGAGTCGATGGCCCATGCATCGGCTTTCTATCCTTAAGTCGATGTCTGCGCATCGGCTGTACTTAAAAAAAATTTGAATTTTTTACGGCCGATTTATGTATCGGCCCCCACACTTCAATACCCATCATCAAAGAATATCTTGGGCTGCTGGGCATTTGAAAGACACTTCCACTTCTTATCCTCGTGTTTTATCCACCTAGGTGCCCCCCGAGCCGATTCTTTCAAGTAATTGAGGGTATCGGCTCTTCCGGTATTCCCTGTTGGATCAAATGCTGAACCCAGGCAGAATGTATGGTGAGGATAATTTTGGCCGATTTCTGGAATCGGCCTCCATGTTGCTTGCTCGCTGAAGGTTTTGCAATGTTCCTCCATAAATCCTTGGGGCCGATCACATGGATCGGCATCGCCATGTTTGTCCATCGATGTTGCTTTTGTTACACGGTCAAGCCGGTGGATAAAACCAACCTAACCCCGTCCTTTGTCACGTCGATGCTTTCTCGTGGCTTCTCAAAGATGACCGGCCGTGGGCCGCAGTCAAGGTGTGCCACAGGTGCTTCGTCTAATCCTGGAGCACTAAACTCCGTTGGGAGGATGAAGACCATGTTTGTGCCAGCCGATGTCTCATCATCGGCTTTCTTTTGTCTGGGGCGCCACTCTTTCCTTTGTGGCCGACCTTCTTCGTCCAGGGTTCGCTGAATTTTAGCGGCCAGATCAGGCCGCGCCTTCCTCAACGTGTGCAGGTATAACCTTTCAGCTTCCTCCAACCCACGTAGACGCTGAACCCCTCGTTTTTGGGAACGGCTGAGTGATGCGTGTAGTTGACACGTCCGTTGGGAACCCCAAGAGGAAGGTGTGATGCGCACAGCGGCAAGTTTCCCTCAGTAAGAAACCAAGGTTTAATCGAACCAGTAGGAGTCAAGAAGCACGTTGAAGGTTGATGGCGGCGGGATGTAGTGCGGCGCAACACTAGAGATTCCGGCGCCAACGTGGAACCTGCACAACACAACCAAAGTACTTTGCCCCAACGAAACAGTGAGGTTGTCAATCTCACCGGCTTGCTGTAACAAAGGATTAATCGTATTGTTTGAAGATGATTGTTTGCAGAGAAAATAGTAAAAACAAGTATTGCAGCAGATTTGTATTTCAGTATTAAAGAATGGACCGGGGTCCACAGTTCACTAGAGGTGTCTCTCCCATAAGATAAAAGCATGTTGGGTGAACAAATTACAGTCGGGCAATTGACAAATAGAGAGGGCATAACAATGCACATACATGACATGATAAGTATAGTGAGATTTAATTGGGCATTACGACAAAGTACATAGACCGCCATCCAACTGCATCTATGCCTAAAAAGTCCACCTTCGGGTTATCATCCGAACCCCCTCCGGTATTAAGTTGCTAACAACGGACAATTGCATTAAGTATGGTGCATAATGTAATCAACAACTACATCCTCGGACATAGCGCCAATGTTTTATCCCTAGTGGCAACGAGCACAACACAACCTTAGAACTTTCATCACCTTGTCCCAGGTGTCAATGCGGGCATGAACCCACTATCGAGCATAAATACTCCCTCTTGGAGTTAAAAGTAAAAACTTGGCCGAGCCTCTACTAGTAACGGAGAGCATGCAAGATCATAAACAACACATATGTAATAACTTGATAATTAACATGACATGGTATTCTCTATCCATCGGATCCCGACAAACACAACATATAGAATTACGAGATAGATGATCTTGATCATGTTAGGCAGCTCACAAGATCCAACAATGAAGCACAATGAGGAGAAGACAACCATCTAGCTACTGCTATGGACCCATAGTCCAGGGGTGAACTACTCACTCATCACTCCGGAGGCGACCATGGCGGTGTAGAGTCCTCCGGGAGATGAATCCCTCTCCGGCGGGGTGCCGGAGGAGATCTCCAGAATCCCCCGAGATGGGATCGGCGGCGGCGGCGTCTCGGTAAGGTTTTCCGTATCGTGGTTTTTCGCATCGGGGTTTCGCGACGGAGGCTTTAAGTAGGCGGAAGGGCGAGTCGGGGCCCGACGAGGGCCCACACCACGGGCGGCGCGGGCCCCCCTTGGCCGCGCCGCCATGTGGTGTCGCCACCTCGTGGCCCCACTTCGTATGTTCTTCGGTCTTCCGGAAGCTCCGTGGAAAAATAGGCCCCTGGGTCTTCGTTTCGTCCAATTCCGAGAATATTTCGTTACTAGGATTTCTGAAACCAAAAACAGCGAGAAAACGAGAGCCGGCACTTCGGCATCTTGTTAATAGGTTCGTTTCCAGAAAATGCACGATTATGACATAAAGTGTGCATAAAACATGTAGGTATCATCAATAATATGGCATAGAACATAAGAAATTATCGATACGTCGGAGACGTATCAAGCATCCCCAAGCTTACTTCTGCTCGTCCCGAGCAGGTAAAACGATAACAAAGATAATTTCTGAAGTGATATGCCATCATAACCTTGATCATACTATTTGTAAACATATGTAGTGGATGCAGCGATCAAAACAATGGTAATGACATGAGTAAACAAGTGAATCATAAAGCAAAGACTTTTCATGAATAGTACTTCAAGACAAGTATTAATAAGTCTTGCATAAGAGTTAACTCATAAAGCAATAAATCAAAGTAAAGGTATTGAAGCAACACAAAGGAAGATTAAGTTTCAGCGGTTGCTTTCAACTTGTAACATGTATATCTCATGGATAATTGTCAACATAGAGTAATATAACAAGTACAATATGCAAGTATGTAAGAATCAATGCACGGTTAATCACAAGTGTTTGCTTCTTGAGGTGGAGAGAAATAGGTGAACTCGACTCAACATAAAAGTAAAGAGAATGGTCCTTCAAAGAGGAAAGCATCGATTGCTATATTTGTGCTAGAGCTTTTATTTTGAAAACATGAAACAATTTTGTCAACGGTAGTAATAAAGCATATGAGTTATGTACATTATATCTTACAAGTTGCAAGTCTCATGCATAGTATACTAATAGTGCCCGCACCTTGTCCTAATTAACTTGGACTACCGGATCTTTGCAATGCACATGTTTTGACCAAGTGTCACAATGGGGTACCTCCATGCCGCCTGTACAAAGGTCTAAGGAGAAAGCTCGCATTTTGGATTTCTCGCTTTTGATTATTCTCAACTTAGACATCCATACCGGGACAACATGGACAACGAGATAATGGACTCCTCTTTAATGCATAAGCATGTGGCAACAATTATTATTCTCATATGAGATTGAGGATATATGTCCAAAGCTGAAACTTCCACCATGAATCATGGCTTTAGTTAGCGGCCCAAAGTTCTTCTCTAACAATATGCATGCTCCAACCATGAAGGTGGTAGATCTCTCTTGCTTCGGACAAGACGGACATGCATAGAAACTCACATGATATCCAACAAAGAATAGTTGATGGCGTCCCCGAAACATGGTTATCGCACAACAAGCAACTTAATAAGAGATAAAGTGCATAAGTACATATTCAATACTACAATAGTTTTTAAGCTATTTGTCCCATGAGCTATATATTGCAAAGGTGAATGATGGAATTTTAAAGGTAGCACTCAAGCAATTTACTTTGGAATGGCGGATAAATACCATGTAGTAGGTAGGTATGGTGGACACAAATGGCATAGTGGTTGGCTCAAGTATTTTGGATGCATGAGAAGTATTCCCTCTCGATACAAGGTTTAGGCTAGCAAGGTTATTTGAAACAAACACAAGGATGAACGGTACAGACAAAACTCACATAAAAGACATATGGTAAACATTATAAGACTCCATACCGTCTTCCTTGTTGTTCAAAACTCAATACTAGATGTTATCTAGACTCTAGAGAAACCAAATATGCAAACCAAATTAGCAAGCTCTAAGTATTTCTTCATTAATGGGTGCAAAGTATATGATGCAAGAGCTTAAACATGAGCACAACAATTGCCAAGTATCAAATTATCCAAGAAATTTTAGAGTTACTACATGTAGCATTTTCCAATTCCAACCATATAACAATTTAACGAAGAAGAAACTTCGCCATGAATACTATGAGTAGAGCCTAAGGACATATTTGTCCATATGCTACAGCGGAGCGTGTCTCTCTCCCATAAAGTGAATGCTAGGATCCATTTTATTCAAACAAAACAAAAAAAAACAAAGACAAACCGACGCTCCAAGCAAAGTGCATATGATGTGACGGAATAAAAATGTAGTTTCAGGGGAGGAACCTGATAATGTTGTCGATGAAGAAGGGGATGCCTTGGGCATCCCCAAGCTTAGACGCTTGAGTCTTCTTATAATATGCAGGGGTGAACCACCGGGGCATCCCCAAGCTTAGAGCTTTCACTCTCCTTGATCATATTGCATCATACTCCTCTCTTGATCCTTGAAAACTTCCTCCACACCAAACTCGAAACAACTCATTAGAGGGTTAGTGCATAATAAAAATTCACATGTTCAGAGGTGACACAATCATTCTTAACACTTCTGGACATTGCATAAAGCTACTTGGACATTAATGGATCAAAGAAATTCATCCAACATAGCAAAAGAGGCAATGCGAAATAAAAGGCAGAATCTGTCAAAACAGAACAGTCCGTAAAGATGGATTTTATTAGGCCACCAGACTTGCTCAAACGAAAATGCTCAAATTTAATGAAAGTTGCGTACATATCTGAGGATCATGCTCGTAAATTGGCTTAATTTTCTGAGCTACCTACAGGGAGATAGACCCAGATTCGTGACAGCAAAGAAATCTGGAACTGCGCGAGTAATCCAAATCTAGTACTTACTTTTCTATCAAAGACTTTACTTGGCACAACAAAACATAAAACTAAGATAAGGAGAGGTTGCTACAGTAGTAAACAACTTCCAAGACACAAATATAAAATAAAGTACTGTAGTAAAAACATGGGTTGTCTCCCATAAGCGCTTTTCTTTAACGCCTTTCAGCTAGGCGCAGAAAGTGTATCTCAAGTAACATCGAGAGATGAAGCATCAACATCATAATTTGTTCTAATGATAGAATCATAAGGTAACTTCATTCTCTTTCTAGGGAAGTGTTCCATACCTTTCTTGAGAGGAAATTGATATTTAATATTACCTTCCTTCATATCAATAGTAGCACCAACGGTTCGAAGAAAATGTCTTCCCAATATAATGGGGCAAGATGCATTGCATTCAATATCCAAGACAACAAAATCAACGGGGACAAGGTTATTGTTAACCATAATATGAACATTATCAACTCTCCCCAAAGGTTTCTTTTTAGCATTATCGGCGAGATTAACATCCAAATAACAGTTTTTCAATGGTGGCAAGTCAAGCATATCATAGACTTTTTTAGGCATAAAGAAATATTTGCACCAAGATCACATAAAGCATTACAATCAAAATCTTTGACTCTCATTTTAATGATGGGCTCCCAACCATCCTCTAGCTTCCTAGGAATAGAAGTTTCAAGTTTTAGTTTCTCTTCTCTAGCTTTTATGAGAGCATTTGTAATATGTTTTGTGAAAGCCAAATTTATAGCGCTAGCATTGGGACTCTTAGCAAGTTTTTGCAAGAACTTTATAACTTCAGAGATGTGGCAATCATCAAAATCTAAATCATTACAATCTAAAGCAATGGGATTATCATTCCCAAGGTTGAAAAAATTTCAGCAGTTTTATCACAAGCAGTTTCAGCAGTTTTAGCAGTTTCAGGTAATTTTGCGCGCTTTGCACTAGGAGTAGAAGCATTGCCAACACCAATTATTTTACCATTGATAGTAGGAGGTGCAGAAACATATGAATCATTAGCATTGCTAGTGGTGGTAATAGTCCAAACTTTAGCTACATTTTCCTTTTTAGCTAGTTTTTCATTTTCTTCTCTATCCCACCTAGCACGCAGTTCAGCCATTAATCTTATATTCTCATTAATTCTAACTTGGATGGCATTTGCTGTAGTGACAATTTTATTTTCAATATCCTCAGGTTTAGCAGCCATTTTATTAATTAAATAAGATTGTGACGCAGACATGTATGAGATTCGGTCTTCAGCATTTGCAAGTTTAGTTTGCAACCCAGAAATCTCCATATTTAAATTTTCAAGTTGATTTCCTATTTTCTTCAACAAGGTAGATTGTTCATTCATAGTTTTAGTAAACAATTTATTTTGCTCATATTGTGATTGCATAAAGCTCTTGGTGTATCTTTCAATTTCTAACATCTTTTCCTCATTAGGTGAAACATGTCTACTATAAGAATTACTATTAGCAGGATATGGTCTAGAATTTTGAGCAACCAATGAAGCTAACGGAACATTATTAGTATCAACATTAGTCCTACCATTAACAAGCATAGACATAATAGCATCAATCTTATCATTCAAGGAAGAGGATTCTTCAACATAATTTACCTTCTTACCTTGTGGAGCTCTTTCCGTGTGCCATTCAGAGTAATTAACCATCATATTATCAAGGAGCTTTGTTGCTTCACCAAGAGTGATGGACATAAAGGTACCTCCAGCAGCTGAATCCAATAAATTCCGCGAAGAAAAATTTAGTCATGCATAGAAGGTTTGGATGATCATCCAAGTAGTCAGTCCATGGGTTGGACAATTTTTAACCAGAGATTTCATTCTTTCCCAAGCTTGAGCAACATGTTCATTATCCAATTGTTTAAAATTCATTATGCTACTCCTCAAAGATATAATTTTAGCAGGGGGATAATATCTACCAATAAAAGCATCCTTGCATTTAGTCCATGAATCAATACTATTCTTAGGCAGAGATAGCAACCAATCTTTAGCTCTTCCTCTTAATGAGAAAGGAAACAATTTTAATTTTATAATGTCACCATATACATATTTATATTTTTGCATTTCACATAGTTCAACAAAATTATTGAGATGGGCAGCAGCATCATCAGAACTAACACCAGAAAATTGCTCTCTCATGACAAGATTAAGTAAAGCAGGTTTAATTTCAAAGAATTCTGCTGTAGTAGCAGGGTGGAGCAATAGGTGTGCATAAGAAATCATTATAATTTGTGCTTGTGAAGTCACACAACTTAGTATTTTCAGGGTTGGCCATTTTAGCAATAGTAAATAAAGCAAACTAGATAAAGTAAATGCAAGTAAACTAATTTTTTTGTGTTTTCGATATGGCAAACAAGACAGCAAATAAAGTAAAGCTAGCAACTAATTTTTTTGTGTTTTGATATAAGTGCAGCAAACAAAGTAGTAAATAAAATAAAGCAAGACAAAAACAAAGTAAAGAGATTGGGAAGTGGAGACTCCCCTTGCAGCGTGTCTTGATCTCCCCGGCAACGGCGCCGAGAAATTTGCTTGATGCGTGTAGTTGACACGTCCGTTGGGAACCCCAAGAGGAAGGTGTGATGCGCACAGCGGCAAGTTTCCCTCGATAAGAAACCAAGGTTTAATCGAACCGAGTAGGAGTCAAGAAGCACGTTGAAGGTTGATGGCGGCGGGATGTAGTGCGGCGCAACACCGGAGATTCCGGCGCCAACGTGGAACCTGCACAACACAACCAAAGTACTTTGCCCCAACGAAACAGTGAGGTTGTCAATCTCACCGGCTTGTTGTAACAAAGGATTAACCGTATTGTGTGGAAGATGATTGTTTGCAGAGAAAATAGTAAAAACAAGTATTGCAGCAGATTTGTATTTCAGTATTAAAGAATGGACCGGGGTCCACAGTTCACTAGAGGTGTCTCTCCCATAAGATAAAAGCATGTTGGGTGAACAAATTACAGTCGGGCAATTGACAAATAGAGAGGGCATAACAATGCACATACATGACATGATAAGTATAGTGAGATTTAATTGGGCATTACGACAAAGTACATAGACCGCCATCCAACCGCATCTATGCCTAAAAAGTCCACCTTCGGAGTTATCATCCGAACCCCTCCGGTATTAAGTTGCTAACAACGAGACAATTGCATTAAGTATGGTGCGTAATGTAATCAACAACTACATCCTCGGACATAGCGCCAATGTTTTATCCCTAGTGGCAACAGCACAACACAACCTTAGAACTTTACGTCACTTGTCCCGGTGTCAATGCAGGCATGAACCCACTATCGAGCATAAATACTCCCTCTTGGAGTTAAAAGTAAAAACTTGGCCAGAGCCTCTACTAGTAACGGAGAGCATGCAAGATCATAAACAACACATATGTAATAACTTGATAATTAACATGACATGGTATTCTCTATCCATCGGATCCCGACAAACACAACATATAGAATTACGGATAGATGATCTTGATCATGTTAGGCAGCTCACAAGATCCAACAATGAAGCACAATGAGGAGAAGACAACCATCTAGCTACTGCTATGGACCCATAGTCCAGGGGTGAACTACTCACTCATCACTCCGGAGGCGACCATGGCGGTGTAGAGTCCTCCGGGAGATGAATCCCCTCTCCGGCGAGGGTGCCGGAGGAGATCTCCAGAATCCCCGAGATGGGATCGGCGGCGGCGTCTCGGTAAGGTTTTCCGTATCGTGGTTTTTCGCATCGGGGGTTTCGCGACGGAGGCTTTAAGTAGGCGGAAGGGCGAGTCGGGGCCCGACGAGGGGCCCACACCACGGGCGGTGCGGGCCCCCTTGGCCGCGCCGCCATGTGGTGTCGCCACCTCGTGGCCCCACTTCGTATGTTCTTCGGTCTTCCGGAAGCTCCGTGGAAAAATAGGCCCCCGGGTCTTCGTTTCGTCCAATTCCGAGAATATTTCGTTACTAGGATTTCGAAACCAAAAACAGCAGAAAACAGGAACTGGCACTTCGGCATCTTGTTAATAGGTTAGTTCCAGAAAATGCACGAATATGACATAAAGTGTGCATAAAACATGTAGGTATCATCAATAATATGGCATAGAACATAAGAAATTATCGATACGTCGCAGACGTATCACTGAGCCCATCAGGGCACCACCTTGGCCGATGATACTTGTCTTCTTCTTCATCATCGTCCTCTAGTTCCTCGAGATCTTCCACCCGAGCGGACTCAGCATGCTTGTTCCGAGGCGGGAGAGGCCCTAGACGTTTGAACACGGACACGTTAGCTGCATCCTTCTTCTTTTGTTTGCATTCGGGCGATTGCCGATTGTAGGCAATCGGCTCATTCCTGAATCCCAGCGGTGTCCGAAGAAGGGGCGGTCCCGGTGCCTATCCTCGTCGTCGTGCTCTCTCGACTTTTCCTTGGCGTGGCGCTCATATCGCTCCTCGTCGCGATCATGCCGACGACGTCTCCGTCGTCCCTAGCCGGACGATCTTTTTCATCATCGTCGTTGTATCGCCGGCGTTGGTCGTATTGACCCACATACTTGTTGAGGAGGTGATCGGAGAGAGGTCGGCGATATCTTACGTTCCTCACTTCTCCCTCCGTGATGTAGCGCTTGCCATCGTGACGGAGCCGATCGCGTGGAGCGGCTTCCTCTGTATCCTTGCTATGAGAGCAGCTGCCCTCATCTCCGTCCTTACCAGAGTGGTGCCCAGGTCCTACCATGTTGATATTGCACGAAAAATCTGGCTGGCACCCTCCATGGTAAGTATACTCCACCATGTTAACGGCGGGGAAGGGGTGTGTGTCGACCTTCATGGCGTACTGGCTGAAAATTAGCCGCCCTTGTTCTATCGCCATTTGGACCTGTTGACGCCACACCCTGCCGTCGTTGGTGGCGTGGGTGAACGTGTTATGCCATTTGCAGTATGGCTTCCCGTTCAGCTCTTGCACCGTGGGGATCTTGTGGCCTTCGGGTAACTTTAGCTGCTTCTCCTTGAGTCAGAGGTCGAAAATCTGCTCAGCTTTGGTCACGTCGAAGTCAACCCCTTTTGGAGGACCTTGTGGCTTAACCCACTTACAGGACACAGGGCTTGCCCCCCGAGTCCATTCAGCCACTGCTACCTCTTGATCTCCCGCAGCACCTTCATCTTCATCTGCCTCAACCAGGACCACCGCACGCTTGAATTTGTCCTGGTAAACATCCGGGTGGCGTTGTTCATATGCCGACAGCTTCGCACCATGTGCGCCGAGTGAAGGGTAGTCCGCTTGGGAGGCCACGTCCTTGATCGATGATGAGAGACCCACCACCGCCAACTCGATCGCTTCTTTTTCGCTTACATGAACCGAATAGCATCGGTTCCTAACGGTCCTGAAGCGGCTGGACGTATTCTCGCCACTGTTTCCCCGCGCTTCGTCGTACTTGTGCTAGATCGGCAATGCCAGCCTCGGAAGCCTCTGAGTGATACTGCTCGTGGAACTGTTCTTGCAACTGCTTCCAAGTCCGGATTGAGTTTGGTGGCAGCGATGTGTACCACCCGAAAGCCGATCCTGTGAGGGACTGTGCGAAGAACCTCACACGCAGCTCGTCTGATGCTGAGATCGTGCCCAGCTGTGCCAAATATCGGCTCACATGCTCGATGGAGCTGGAACCATCTGATCCACTAAACTTTCTGAAGTCAGGGAGCCGATATTTGGGTGGTAGCGGGATCAATTCGTACTCGTTGGGGTACGACTTGGAATAGCCGATTGTCCTCCTTTTCGGCATCATGCCGAACTGGTCTTTCAGAATTGTACAAATCTGATCCGCGGTGATGGCTGCAGGCGTCGAACTCTGAAGATTCGCCGGGGTAGCATACTTAGCCAGCCATGCTTGCTTTTCCAGATCTGAGCCAACTGCAGGAGCTGAGTGACAAGGTATCAACTTGTCAATGCCTATGGATTGTAGGCTAGGGTTTAGTTGGAAGTAGAGGGCAAGTAGATCTCGAAGGTTTCAGCCGAAAAGTACTCGACGATTATGAAAACTAGGGTTTGTAGACAATGATTCGATGACCTCTGCGTCCCTCGACTCCCCCTTATATAGGAGGCGGAGCCGAGGGATTCGTTCTGTACAAGTTACAAAGTCCGGGAAGGTTTCAAACTCATCCCGTAAGATTACAAATAAGACTTTCTATTACAACTCTAACTTTCCTTAATAACATCTTGGGCTTCCGAATCTTCTTATTCTTCGAGTAGTGGGCCTTCAATAAACCCGGGTACTATCTTCGGCAGGCCCATTAGGGATGCCTATGTCAGTAGCCCCCGAGATTTTGCTTGAATCGTAGAGTCAGGGAAAATCTCCACTGTTTATTTTTACTCGACAACTTAAACTTTTCTATATTTCTTCATATAAATTTCTATATTGTACGGGGATAATGGTAGTTGGGGCTAGTTCATCCGACGGATCGGGTACTAGTTAACTGCTCTAGTGGCAATCCGCAAAAACCTACTTCAAAATCACGTCCCTGGACATGATTTCGGGATACTGGTGTAAACTTCGACGGGTGCCGCTTAAGGTCTTACCATTCCGTCGAGTCCCGGTCATATTTATCGGGTACCTAACGCGTCCGTTAGGATTTTTCTTCGTATCCGCGCGATACGGATAAAAGTAGCAAACCGACGTCGGAGACGGCGCCACGCCTCACGGAATTGATCCGGGGTCTTACCTTCGCAAAGTTTTGCGGCATTCGAGAAATTGATCGCAACTTCGGCGTTCTGAGAATATATTGTCGAGTGCTTATTCGGCTGATGGAATGGCACATTTTATCGAGTCACGGATGACTTATATTGCTCTCCCGATGGGAGTATATGCAGAGTTATTTATAACTCGAAATATACTCTCTTGTTGTTCTATGTTTCTTCTTTTCATTCTGACTTTCTTTCTTTTTTTTTTATAATTTCATCGGGCACGCGAACAGCGTTCCCGATGGGAGTAGCCCCCGAGGCTGTAGCCAAGGACTTGTGCTTGGTTGTAGGCTCCACGCTATATGCCGCTATATTTTCTTTCTCTCTGAAGTTTTATAACATCTCGGGTGCGCGAACAGCGCTCCCGATGGGAGTAGTCCCCGAGGCTATGAACAAATATTTGTATTTGATCATAGGCTCTGTTATCACCAGAATTTGACCGAGTCAGAGGTGGGCCGCGATCAAGATGGACTTGAAGATATATATATAGAAGAAATACGTGAATCGGCCTTACATGCAAAGTTTGGGCTAGTTTGCCCTTGTATCTGTAACATATTAGATTACGTGTCGGTTAGGAGTTAGAGTTTTACCCGTGCACGGTTAGGTGCACGCCTAAATTAGAAAGTCCCTTGGACTATAAATATGTATCTAGGGTTTATGGAATAAACAACAACCAACGTTCAACACAAACAAATCTCGGCGCATCGCCAACTCCTTCGTCTCGAGGGTTTCTCCGGTAAGCACCATGCTGCCTAGATCGCATCTTGCGATCTAGGCAGCACAAGCCTACCCACGTTGTTCATGCGTTGCTCGTGCTTCGAAGCCTTTTTGATGGCGAGCAACGTAGTTATCTTAGATGTGTTAGGGTTAGCATTGTTCTTCGTATCATATGCTTGTCGTAGTGCAACCCTCACGCATCTAGCCGCCCTTACACCTATCTTAGGTGTAGGGGCGGCACCCCGCTTGATCATAGTTTAGTAGATCCGATCCGTTACGGTTGTTCCTTGTTCATCAAGGATTAGTTTAACATCCGCAATAGTTAGGCCTTACAAAGGGTTGGAGGATCCAGCGGCGTGTAGGGTGGAGTTTGCTAGCCCTAGACGGGACGTTCCGGGGATCAACTTCGTGTTGGTTTTTAGGCCCTGTCTAGGATCGGCTTACGGTCACCGTGCGCGAGCGCGAGGCCCAATCGTGAGTAGGATGATCCGATTATGCGGTGAAAACCCTAAATCGTCGTAGATCTCATCAGCTTTATCTTGATCAAGCAGGACCACCATATATTCGGACACCTTGTACGAATCATGGGTGGATCGGCTCTTTGAGCCGATTCACGAGGATAACTCGAGAGCCGATCGAGGCTCGTATTTAATGTTTACGTGTATGCCATGCAGGAAACTAAGCGAGGCATCATCCAACACCTTCCCGACCAGGTATAGGTCGGGTGGCACGCCCTTGCGATAGCATCGGACGTGTGACCAGGAGGCTTTGCGGGCCGTCGCTCTGAGGGACTGGGGCCAGCCGCAGCCCTAGTTGTTCCCGGCTCTACTGTGTTGCCAGTCGCTGCCCGCCAGTGGGTTTCCGACGCCAACAGGCTCACACCATTTCTATCTTGCCTTTATTGAACTCTTCATTTTTCCAAAGTAGCCCCCGAGCATTTGTTCAAAAACTTGTATTTGATCAAAAGCTCTCGAATACTTTTTCATGTCGCCTTTTAATGCAGCTGTTAAGCCGAATTTTTCTTCTGTCAAGGTGACGTTATTGCTGACGATAGCCACGATTGCTAGTCAAAAATTTGCGACAAGTCTTTTCTCGCTGCCATGCGGGCCCAATTGATCCACTATCTTAACACGTCGTGCAAGTGGGGGACACACGTCCTCCGCTTTTTCTGGCGCACAGACCGTAACTTCTCCATCATTAAATTACTTTGTTACCCTTGTTGCCACGTGGCTATCATCTGTCACACATTTTCCTTATCCAACGGTCCGTCGTTTCACCGCACCCCTATATAAGATCATCTTCTTCCTCCTCGGACACTTCCGCTCACGCCGTCCTCTTTCTCTCATCTGCAAATTTCCTCCTGCGATTCACAACCTCTTGGGCTCCTCACCTCCGGTACGCAAATCCTGCGCCATTGTTGATGCCGCCGCGCCGTTTGACGAGGCACAACACACCGGAATCCTCCATGGCCGGCTGCGGATCTTGGAGCGGCGGAGTGGGAAAGGTCGAAAATTTCCTCGCAAGACATCAACATGTTGAAGAAGCCGTGGATCGGCAAGAAATCCAAGGCGCCGTGCTTCCCCGGTGAGGAGAGCTACCCAACCCCTCCAATGGGGTACCGGGTATGTTTTGTCGATCACCTCATCCGCGGTCCGTCCGCCCCCATTCATCCTTTTCTTCGTGGATTGCTTTTTGTCTACGGTTTGCAACTCCACCACCTCACGCCAAACTCCATCCTTCATATCTCCATCTTCATCACACTTTGCGAGGCCTTCCTTGGCGTCCAGCCTAACTGGGCGCTATGGAAGCGCATTTTCTTCTGCCGCCGTAATGGCTCGCCCAATGTCGCCTATAATATAGGCGGCGTTGTAATTTCTGTTCGTCCCACTGTTGACTACTTCGACGTCAAGCTTCCTGACTCAGTTCAAGGATGGCGCAAGAAGTGGTTGTACATTCAGGAGGAAAACCATGGATGTGCGGAGGACAACATTCCTCCTTTTGACGGCGCCGAAAAAATCTTTCGCCGCCGTTCCTGGGACGCGGAGGCCACCGAAGAAGAAAGGTCGTCGACAGAAACCTTGATGACTCGTATCCGCGAGTTACAAAATACTCGCGGCCAAGAATTATCGGGTATCCAAATCACTGCATACTTTCTTAGTACTAGAGTGCAGCCACTTCAAGCTCGCAAATATCCTCTCTGGAAATATGCTTGGCGACGAAGACGTAGATCGAGTTGTCGGTGAATTTGGAGGTCAAGGATTTAGAAAAACTTGTCCAAAAAATTTCATCTCTCAGCAAAAGAGATGCTGTCCCTTCTTCTTGCCGTGTGACGCCGTTCAGCGCCGCCAATCCACTTCCCAAGGTAATCTTTGTCTATTTGTCTTGTTGTTGTTTTGCTATCTTTTTGTTGCTTCTTTTCCTGATATCTCTCCCTGCTTTATTTTGCACAGGATCATCCAAAACTTGTCTCGCTTCCTCCTCTTCCTGAAGGTGGAGAAGTCGAAGAAAGGGCTATTATCACTGATGACAATCAAGAAGCTCCGTCTTTTGTGAATGAACCCGTGGATTCTCGAAAATCTGCGGGATCTTCCGAAGGCACTGGGTCGGCCCAATCTCCTCCTCCCGCTGTTTCTCCAAAAGGGAAAAGGAAGAGGAGTAACGCCGAAGATTCCGGCACCTCCAAAGCCGAAGAAGTTGATCCTTCACATCAGAAGGAAACTTATGATCCATATCTCGCATCCCTCGTCAGCTCGTAAGTCACTTTGATTTCCCCTTATTTCTGTAGTCGAAGTTTTTTGTCTTATCTTGCTTTTTATGCTATCGATCCTCAATCGCAGTGATGACGAGGAAGAAGTACCAACTCGTGACGTGGCTCCTCGGACGAGCGCGT
Source organism: Lolium rigidum (assembly GCF_022539505.1). Taxonomy (NCBI): domain Eukaryota; kingdom Viridiplantae; phylum Streptophyta; class Magnoliopsida; order Poales; family Poaceae; genus Lolium; species Lolium rigidum. The sequence goes on along the minus strand of NC_061513.1, from coordinate 40,461,841 downwards.
CACATACTTTGCTTGTGTCGGAGACGGTAGTTGAAGGAGAAGAAACTTCGCCTCCTCAACAAAACGTCGTCACCACCACTCCTCCTTCAAGCCCCCTTGCTCCTTCACCAAAAAGGACGAGGGTTGAGACGATCGTCGAGCCTGCCCCTCAATTGGGTAGCTTTTCTCAGCCGCTCTTGGATGATGTAAGTTTTTGACTTGCCTGCTAACATCTATATTTCCTCTGTTTACTTCTTTTTGTGCCTTCATTTTTTTCCTATTACCGAAGTTTTCTTTCTCTATTCTTCTTTGACAGCCCATGATCAAAGAGCTTGTTCGCATTGGGTCCCAATTCATTGGGTACCGTGAATATGCCAGCAAGGCTCGAAGGTAACAACTTTGTCTTGTCATTGCTTCCAATCTTCTTGCTTCTATTTTTGTCGCAATTTTGATTGTTCTTTTCTATTTTGGCAGAGAAACTTGCAGAGGCCAACAGGCTTGCCGACACTCTTGCTCATAAATTGGAGCAAAGTGAAAAGGCTCGCCAGAAAGCCGAACTTGATGCTAGTCAAGCAAAAGTGGAGGCTGATGAAGCCAAAGCAAAAGCTGCTAGTGTCGAAGAACTGCAAAAGAAACTTGAAGATGCTGAAGCTGCTCTAAATGAGCACAAGGCCGCACAAGCTGCTCGTGAAAAGGGAATCCTCAAGCGCGTGAACACACAAAATCGTCGCTTCCTCGGTAATTTTGTTGATCCCTTCTATTTTTGTAAGACTTGCTTTCCGTTATTTTTTCTTGCTGTCAACTAATATGGTATTTCTTTGGCAGGTCAAACGAGCCAAGATTTTGATCTTGAGAATCCCACCAATGATCCTCTGCTTGACGCGTTGTCTTATCTGGAGTTTCACGGCCAAGAAATTCGCGAAGGCGTGGTGAATGCTGACGCAGGAATGTCGAAGTTGTTCCCCTACTTCTTCCCGAAGAAAGAGGAGCCTAAGACTTTCCTCGCTCTTGCCAAGGTGTTGACTGCCAAAACCCACCGGCGGGCAGCGGCCTTGTCAACACCGTAGAGCCGGGAAGAGCCTAGAGCTGCGGCTGGCTGAGACCCCTCCGAGCGACGGCCCGCAATGCTCTTCTGGTCACACGCGGCGATGCAAAGTGCAAGGGCGTGCCACCCGACCTATACCTGGTCGGGAAGGTGATGGGGATGCCTCGCTTAGTTTCTGCGGGGCATACATGTAAACATTAAATACGAGCCTCGATCGGCTCTCGGGTTATCCTGTGAATCGGCTCAAAGAGCCGATCCACCCATGATTCGTACGGGGTGCACGAATACTTGGTGGTCCTGCTTGATCAAGATAGAGCTAATGAGATCTACGACGATTTAGGGTTTTCACCGCATAATCGGATCGTCCTACTCCAGGTTGGGCCTCGCGGCCACGCACGGTGCTCGTAAGCCGATCCTAAACAAGGCCTAAAAACCAACATGAAGTTGATCCTCGGAGCATCCCGTTTAGGACTTGCGAACGCCACCCTACGTGCCACTTGGATCCTCCCCTTTGTAAGGCCTAACTATTGCAGATATTAAACTAATCCTTGTAGAACAAGGAGCAATCGTAACGGATCAGATCTACTAAATAATGATCAAGCGGGGTGCCGCCCCACACTCGAGATAGGCGTGAGGGCGGCTAGATATGCAAGGGTTGCACTACGTAAGCATGCTTAAACGAAGAACAATGCTAACCCTAACACATCTAATGATAACTACGTTGCTCGCCATCAAAAGCGCTTCGAGTACGAGCAACGCATGAACAACATGGGGCTTGTGCTGCCTAGATCGCAAGATGCGATCTAGGCGACATGTCGCTTACCCGATAGAAACCCTCGAGACGAAGGAGTTGGCGATGCGCCGAGATTGGTTTGTTTTGGGGTTGAACGTGAGTTGTTGTTTATTCCATAAACCCTAGGTACATATTTATAGTCCAGGGGACTTTCTAATGAGGGCGTGCACTAAACCGTGCACGAGTAAGACTCTATCTCTAAACTAAAATACGATCTAATATGTTATAGATACACGGGCAATTAAGCCCAACTTGGTATAAAAGGCCGATCCACATATTCCTTCTATATATATATATATATCTTCAGACCATCTTGATCGCGGCCCACCTCTGACTTGATCAAATTCTGGTGATAACACATGCCCCCTGGTTTTGGAAATATCATTTCCAAAATCATCATGCTCTTCTCTCGTCGGGTCATGTCGTGGCATCACCGTTGCAGTATCTCTTGTCTCTTCATATTTTGCAGTGAGGAGCCATGATGCCGATAATGAGGGCAGCGAGGATTAGTAACATGGCATCAGTGGTATACAAACAATCGGCTCTCCTTGAGCAATCGGTTCTTTATTAAAAACCCTTCTTTTATTACTGAAGAAGCGTTTCCAGCCAGCCGTTTTGCCGATAGTCAAAGTCACACGATCTTTTTAAAAAAGGAACCGATGGCGCCGCATCGGTCTCTCTCATAAACACACCGGGTAACGTTGAGCTAGCCATCCTCCCAAACGGTAACCCGCGACCTCCATCTGCAAAGACAGAGTCAGATCCCCAAATCGTCGCCTGAGCAGTTCCAATCCACCACCCCCTACACAGATCTCGACCGCGCGGCTTCCAATTTCTTCAACGCGTCTCATGGCGGAATCAGCTAACACCGATACCACGGCTTCCGGACTGAAGGTAATCCTCAACCTCCTCTCGCCGTTTGACTTTGACACGGGATTAATGCAAACACCTGAATTAATGCCTCGCTCCGCCACTAATTTAGGTTTCAGACATTCTTACGCCACATCCTTCTCTCGCAAATTCGATGTGCCTCGGTCCTCGTTCTTACGAGAGCCCTGCCCTGTTAATCTCATGCGAAGCTAACGGAATCCCCTTTGTGAGCCAAAACCTAGATCGACTTCCGGGCCGACCGCTCGCGAGCACGGCCCAATCCCCCTGAAGGTTGGGTGGCATGGTACATTAGGGTATCAAAATCCCACTATGCTACTTGGGAAACCACAGGAATAGCCGATGCCCTGTCATTATCGCTGTCTCCTCTTGAGAAGAATGAGAACATCTTGAAAACCATCGGCTACTTCGGTCCGACGCATCGAACTTGTTTCATGTTTGGTCATGGTCCTATGACTCCGACCCTGCTGGATGTGGCCATGATCACGGGGCTAGACATTGCATCTCCCAGCCCTTCGCATTCAAGCTGCCAAAGGTCTCTTTCACTCTCTCCTCTAAAAAGAGTGTACCGAGTCGGGGTGCCTATCTCAATCGTTATATGAAAACCAAAGCCCTGTGACAGAGAGGGAACACACAGCCTTCTTGAATTTCTGGTTGGAGCACTTCATATTCCGTGGTCCGTCACTTGCTCCTACCAAGAATTACCTCTCCCTGGCCTATGAACTCGCTAAAGGCACCCAACTGGGTCTAGGCAAGCTATTCCTTGGAGAGATTTATCGATCCCTTCAACTGATGTCTCGTCAAGCTGTTCACTCGCAAGACGAGTTAAAGCCGGCGGCCCCGGTGGTTCATTCAATTGTGGGCCCAACTATACTTCCAAAGCCAAATCCCAGACTTCCCATCGCTGACCAACTGCACCTTTCCGGATGAAAATGGCAAGGAAATTCGATGCACCAGCTACGGCCAGGCCTTGTATGGTCTCCCGGGTAGCAGATTGATCCCCCGAAGCGACGAGGGTGGTTTAAGATTTTCTTCCGGGGTTTAGACAACCCCTGTTCCACCCTTATACTCGAATCGGCAAATTTTGAAAACCCCGTCTCTTTCCGATTGGACGAGTTTGCCGATGACGCCGGCACACGACACTTGTACTCCCTCATGATTCGTCCTTGCTTTCTCCCTGTTGGCATGAGCACCTCGAACCGGATCATCAAACCCGGTTATGAGTGTTATCAACCGATAGTAGCGGCTCGACAGACTTGGTCTCGGAAGGTGCCTCCACACTTCTTCCTACACCACCTGACAGCAAGTAGAGCTGAACTGCCTGACATCCTCACCGCCCAAAGGTGCTATACCTTCTTTGATGCTTTGGCCATACCAATTCCCCACGACCTCCGTTTCTCCTTCACCACCGACGGTTTTGAAACTTGGTGGTCTATGTGGAAGACCCACGTCTTCAGGAGGGCACTAGGACCGCAGCTGAAGGAGCTTGACGCCGAATATGATCCCCCTGCCGACCAGGTACCTCACTTAAGTATTTCTTGTAACTGCCTTATGGTGATTGTCCGTGAACTGACTCTTTCCTCCTGGCAGCAACAAGATGGCCCAGCTCCTACACAAGCCGACGGCTCCCCTTTCGTCTTTCTTCCTCCGGCACCAGTGGTTCTCTTCACGCAGAGCTCGCCTCCCACGAAGAAAGTTATAATGCGGAGTCAGCCGATTTCACCGAAATCGGCTTCCAAGAGTAAAGCATCTTCGGGGCCCGTTGCCCCCGAGCCTCGACTCGGGCGAGGACGGCGGTGAGGAAGGTAGCGGCCAGGAAAACCCTGAAGCGTAAAGCTCCGGCCCGGGAAAGCTTGCATGTAAGTTGGTTCGGACCACGCGGGCGCTCGTCCGCTTTTTTTCAAAGAATTTGTTCATGACGCGCTTGTATTCTTTCCTACAGGCCTCCACCGAAGGATCCTCCGGCGGAGCCGAAGAAACCAGCCGGGGAGAATCGAGCTCGGGTGATTCCGAGAGGTCCACTACCCGGAGTCGGACGGCCGCCGGCGCCGGCTTCCAAGAAAAGGTCGATCACCGGAACCCCTGCTCCTCGAGGCCCCGACCGGATCAGGGTTACGTACGAAGCACCGCTGTGTCAAAGGGCTCGTAAGAACCCACCAACCTCTTCATCAAGCCAGGAGGTCTCAAATGTAATTATCTTCGTGGTCACGCTTTCATGCTGTCCCGTTATCATTTGGATCGGCTAATCACTTCCTCTTGTAGGCCGCCGACACTTCTAGCGGGGATGTTGAGGAGGTACCGAGGCCGTCCGCTACCCTGGATCTAGCTGCCCCGACGCCAGCGGCTGCACGAGTGGTTGATCCAACCGAGTCCCCAGAAAAACCGATCGTTACTGCGTCGGCTGCTCCTTCTCCCTTGGGAGAGGTATTTCTCTCCTCTTTGGCTCCATCAGTTCCTCGTTACCTGCTGAACTCACTGTGTTTGCCTTATCAGGGTTGTGATCTCTCGAGCTTGCTTACGTTCGACCCAGCATCCATCGATCCCATTCCTTCCAAGGCAAGTGGGGAGCCGGATATCAGCACGGTCCGTGGCCAGCTCCAGCGCCTCAAGGACTTGCTCTCTACCTCTATTGAGGCTCGATTGAGAATTCCGAAGAAGTCAAAGGCATCCTCGAGGATATCCATCCTCATCTTCCTATGACCACGCAAGTGAAGCTTTGGCCCGCTGTCACCTCGTCGGTCTTTAAGTCACGGGTGCAATCAGCTCGCCAAAGGATTACTCTTCGCCACTCCCAACTTCCGGCGAGAGCCGACATTGCCGAGAAGTGCCGACGTCTCAATGAGAAGAAGGCTGCTGCGGACGCCAAGACGGATACTTCGCCACCCGCACCGAACTCGAGACCTTGCACAAGGAGACTGGAGGACCTTGAAGAGAGGGTAAGGGTGACCAAACGGCTCATCCAAGACAAGGAGGCCCTTGTTGCCCGCTCCGAAGAAGAAGCAAAAGGTCTCACGGCCGATCGAAGACTGATCCGGCTGAAATCCGTTCCCCGAGCAATCAGCTGGTGACGGGCAAAGACGCGGATGACGAGGCCGAGATCGGCCGAGGCGGAACGCATCCGTGTTGATGCCATCATCGCCCTCGGTGTGTTTCTTCAGTAGGGCCTTCATAGACAGATGATTTTGCCTCTCAGTAGGGCCTTGATGTGTTAATCGCTACGTTTGCAACGTTTTGCTTCTCTCCTTTTTGTTTTTTTTTACTGGCCGATTTTCCACCGGCTATCATTTACCATCTGTCTGGTGTGGTGACCATATGCCTCCCTCGAGCCGAATCTGTCTGGTAACTACAGATATCGGCTTTGCGTTACGCCAAGGCGCTGTACTCGCACGTCAGCTCCGTTGGGATTCGTGTAGCCGACGTGGTCGCTGTTCGTTAGATCGCCGTTGGACCCAAGCAAACCGTGTGGTCAACATAATCTTAGCCGGCTCGCTGGGTCAACGCCCTCTCATGAAGGTATCGTAGTTCCCCTCGTGTAAATCTGGAGCACTAGGCTCCGTCGGGAGGACGAGCAATGCGTTCGCATCAGCCGAAGTCTCGCCATCGGCTTTCCTCTACTTGGTAGACGGGACTGGGATGGCAACTCCCCTTGATGAGTCCCGAGAGCTGGCCCTGACGGCGAGTACTGGTGGCCCATGATCTCCTGGATCACGCGCAGAGCGACACGCTCCAACACGTTGACCAAGTTCTCAGAGTGGCGGTGTAGCGAGTGAGCCACCAGGTAGTTGATCTCCTGCCGTGCACCCCGGTGCGTTCCTCCGACGGGGTAGAGAGGTCTATCCCATCGAGCGCACCTTGCGGTGAGAACCCCTTCCATCCGATGCCATGGGAACGGGTTCTGCGAAAAGAGCCGATGAGGTCGGCTTCGAGGGTGGCCTTGATCTCGTTGTATCGCTTCTTGAGCTCGTCGGGCGGATCCTCGTAGGTGATCGGCGTGCCGTCCGCCATCTCAGATGTAGATGGCGACGTGGTTGATGTAGACGATGGTCCCACCGGGCGTGCCGAATGTGTTGACTGCCAAAACCCACCGGCGGGCAGCGGCCTTGTCAACACCGTAGAGCCGGGAAGAGCCTAGAGCTGCGGCTGGCTGAGACCCCTCCGAGCGACGGCCCGCAATGCTCTTCCGGTCACACGCGGCGATGCGAAGTGCAAGGGCGTGCCACCCGACCTATACCCGGTCGGGAAGGTGATGGGGATGCCTCGCTTGGTTTCTGCCGGGGCATACATGTAAACATTAAATACGAGCCTCGATCGGCTCTCGAGGTTATCCTGTGAATCGGCTCAAAGAGCCGATCCACCCATGATTCGTACGGGGTGCACGAATACTTGGTGGTCCTGCTTGATCAAGATAGAGCTAATGAGATCTACGACGATTTAGGGTTTTCACCGCATAATCGGATCGTCCTACTCCAGGTTGGGCCTCGCGGCCACGCACGGTGCTCGTAAGCCGATCCTAAACAAGGCCTAAAAACCAACATGAAGTTGATCCTCGGAGCATCCCGTTTAGGACTTGCGAACGCCACCCTACGTGCCACTTGGATCCTCCCCCTTTGTAAGGCCTAACTATTGCGAGATATTAAACTAATCCTTGTAGAACAAGGAGCAATCGTAACGGATCAGATCTACTAAATAATGATCAAGCGGGGTGCCGCCCACACCCGAGATAGGCGTGAGGGCGGCTAGATATGCAAGGGTTGCACTACGTAAGCATGCTTAAACGAAGAACAATGCTAACCCTAACACATCTAATGATAACTACGTTGCTCGCCATCAAAAGCGCTTCGATACGAGCAACGCATGAACAACATGGGGCTTGTGCTGCCTAGATCGCAAGATGCGATCTAGGCGACATGTCGCTACTCCGATAGAAACCCTCGAGACGAAGGAGTTGGCGATGCGCCGAGATTGGTTTGTTTTGGGGTTGAACGTGAGTTGTTGTTTATTCCATAAACCCTAGGTACATATTTATAGTCCAGGGGACTTTCTAATGAGGGCGTGCACTAAACCGTGCACGAGTAAGACTCTATCTCTAAACTAAAATACGATCTAATATGTTACAGATACACGGGCAATTAAGCCCAACTTGGTATAAAAGGCCGATCCACATATTCCTTCTATATATATATATATATCTTCAGACCATCTTGATCGCGGCCCACCTCTGACTTGGTCAAATTCTGGTGATAACACAAGGACTTCAATCCGCCGGAGGATCTTGGACTGAAGATGCGCCAGGAAAACATGAAGGTTGCTGTTGAGAGCACTATTGCCCTGGTCGCTGACAGTCAACAAACTATTGACTGGTTGAAAGTAGGCGACACCGAGCAAATAGAACCATCAAGATGGAGGTCGTTGATCAAGGCAGCCAAGCCCAACACGAAGAAAATCCTGGCCTATCTCGGGATCAAGCCATCTTCGACTCCTAGCTCATCAAGGCCGGAGGTCTAGTTGAATGCCTTTGTTTTTTCTTTCTTTTGTTTTCTCTATTCCTTTTGCCGTTGTCGCCATTTTAGCCTTGGCGACAATTATCCTGTTAGTCCCTCCGGAGAACTTCTTTTGTAATGTCCGTGTAAATTTTCTAGAAATTAATGAAATTCCTCTTCGCGCTTATCATTGATCCTGGGACTTTCTTTTCCAGTTAATATTTGATAATTACTCGACCAACCCTTGTTCTGCCGCTGCTTCACCTGCATCTTCCTTCTCGAAGAAAGTACTAGTCGATGATAATCCCCTCGAAGGTTCTTCAAGCAAACATTTGTCGGAAGATTTGCAAGAGCTTCGACAACAACTTCAATCCATGAAGAAACAAACTCTGGCAATGATGGAACAATCTCGGAAAGCATCCGAGCAGGAAAAACTTGCTCTCCAACAAGCCAAAGAGGCTACGGCTGCCAAGGATGCTGCTATATTGGAAGCAAAGGGAGCCACGACCCGAGAAAATAGTATGCTCGAGCTGATGCTGGAAGCTAGCACAGATATGTTAGGTACGTTTTTGCGACCTCATAATGCCTTCTCTTTATTTTGCTGTGCCTTCCTTCAAATTTCTTGCCTTGTTGCTTAATAGGCTCGGTTCTTGACGCTGCTGCCGAAGATCAAAGAGTGAACGAGAGAACGAATCTTCTTGTCAATCTTTCCCTTAACCATGGCTGTTTGTTCTGGGCCACTCCTGAACGAACCCAACAAATTGTTAGGTTTCAAGATCGTGCTTGCCAAGTGCGCGAATTTCTCAGTTTTTGCACGACAACATTAACCCTTGTTTATAGGACTTTATTTCCTCGAAATGAGGTTCCCAAAACTCTTCCTGAATTACTGGAGGTATTCGGAGATGCTCCCCGCATTCATAATTTTGTGCGAGCTCAACTCACTCTTTGGAGCAAGGTTCGCCATGATTATGATAAATATTTGTCATCCAAAGTTAGACCTGACGAAGATTGTTGCTGATTGCCTGGCCAAGAAAACGCGGCGAAAGAATGATATTGACACAATCGATGATATGGTGGCTCCCGTGGCCGAGTCGATGATAGATGAGCTTCTTCGGATGGACTCAGAGTTCTTTATCAAGGGGTCTTATGCTGAACATAAAACAACCAGAGGCTTGTCCGTAGATAGTATTTTGGGCTTTAGCTGACTTGTACTATATTGGAAACTTTGTATCTCAAACTTTTTTGATTTCTTTTTTATTTCCGAAGAAATTTGTTGTATATTGCAAAAGTCCTCTATATTGTTGGAGCCCCCGAGCCTTCTGGGTAAAGGTTGTACTATTTTTTCCATCTTGAAGATTTTTCCTTCGTTGTAATAAGACATCCTTGTTTTTTCATTGATGGATTGCAAATCTTCGAGTATCTTTGATATCGAAGTTCTATATTTTTATTACGAGGTTCTTGGACCAAAGCATTTAAGATTTTTGACGTGTACACTATATTTATAATTGTTGGCTTCCGATTTTTATATTTGGCGAGGTATTAGTGTACCAAGGCGAAATATTTCGGTAAATCTATATTGTATGTATTTTGAGACTTAGGCGTTGAGCCCCCGAGCGTGTCGCAAAATAAGAAGTATATCTCCACTATCTTTATTATATTGCAGCACCGCGAGCCCGCCTCATTAAAAACCTTTCCGGCCCCACTCGGTGCCCCGAAAAGGAAAAGAGTGCGTCTGAAAACTCGCGGGCGTTTCAGTACATTGTATTTTTACAGAGAAAGGACTATATTTCGGCTCTAGGCATAGAACCGCCTGAGCTGCGCCACGTTCCAGGGGTTTTCTCGGGAACCCCTGTCTTCTTGTCCTTGATCCTGTATGCTCCTCCGTCGATGACTTCCGTTACGATGTAAGGCCCCAACCATGGTGACTCGAGCTTCTCTGTACTTTGCTGGTTGAGTCGCGAGGACCAAATCACCGACTTGAAAAGATCTTGGCCGCAACCGTCGACTGTGGTAGTTCTTCAAGTCTTGTTGGTACTTGGTAACCCGTGACAGTACCTCATCTCGAGCTTCGTCGAGTGCATCCATATCATCCTCCCGAACTTTTCGTGATGTTTCTTCGTCGTACCCTGTTACTCTTGGAGAATCGTGCTCTATTTCTATTGGTAATACGGCTTCAGCTCCGTGGACGAGAAAGAACGGGGTTTCTTGTGTCGCCGTATTTGGTGTTGTTCGGATGCTCCACAAAACACTTGGCAGTTCTTCTGGCCAGGTGTGTCGAGCCTTTTCAAGCGGTCCTAGCAGACGTTTTTTGATGCCATTGCAGATGATGCCATTGGCTTTCTCGACTTGTCCATTAGTTTGGGGATGTGCAAGCGACGCGAAGTGCAATTTGATGCCCACTTCCGCACAGTATGCCTTGACCTCCTTCGACGTGAAGTTGCTGCCATTGTCTGTGACGATGCTGTGAGGTACTCCAAATCGAAAAACGATGCCCTTCACGAACTTTATTGCTGATTGTGCGTCTGGTGAATTTATTGGCTTCGCTTCTACCCACTTGGTGAATTTGTCGACAGCAACCAACAGGTACTCGTATCCTCCTGGCCAAGCTTGGTGCAACTTGCCTACCATGTCGAGTCCCCATTGGGCGAAGGGCCATGACAATGGTATTGGCATTAGTTCTGCCGCCGGAGAGTGCGGTTTTGCGGCAAATCTCTGGCACGCGTCGCAAGTTCGTACTATCTCTTTTGCGTCCTCGATTGCTGTCAACCAGTAGAATCCTGCCCGAAAGACTTTGGCTGCAATAGCTCGACTGCTTGCGTGGTGACCACATATTCCCTCGTGCACATCTTTTAGGATTATTCTTCCTTCTTCTGGTGTGACACACCTTTGCAAGACGCCTGAAATACTTCGCTTATATAACTCCCCTTTGACCACTGTGAAAGCTTTGGATCGTCGAATAACTCGCCTTGCTTCAATTGGATCGTCGGGTATTTCCTTCCTGAGGATATACGATACGTACGCTTGCATCCAAGGAACTTCTATCATCATCACAAGTTCTTGGTCCTCTTCATCCTCCATGGTTTCTTTGGTAGACGCCGAAGTTTTTCCTTCTTTTGCTTTTTTCTGCACCTTCTTCGGCTTCGTTGATCTCTCCGCTATTTCTTCCCAAAACACGCCTGGCGGGATTGGGAGGCATTGTGACCCGATGTTTGCGAGGACGTCGGCTTCATCATTGCTCAGTCTACGATATGATTTACCTCGCATCCATCAAACAGCTTCTCCGGCTCATTGTATACCTCCTTGTATGCTATCATGCTATCATTGACTGCATCACATTGGTTCATAACTTGCTGAGCCACCAATTGTGAGTCGCCAAAGATTTTTAGTCGAGTTGCACCGCAAGCTTTCGCCATCTTCATCCCGTGTATAAGGGCTTCATATTCTGCTTCATTGTTGGATGCGTTTGGGAACGTCATCCGTAGGACATACTTCAACTTGTCGCCTTCAGGTGATATGAGTATCACTCCTGCACCAGCTCCTTCTACTCTCTTGGACCCGTCGAAGTTCATTGTCCAAGTTCTCGACAAATCTGGGGGTCCCGTGTTTTGCAGCTCCATCCACTCTGCGATGAAATCTGGCAAAACTTGCGACTTGATTGCCTTTCTTTTTTCATACGTGATGTCCCGAGGGGAAAGTTCTATTCCCCAAAGGGAGACACGTCCTGTAGCTTCTGGATTGTTTAATATATTTGAGAGAGGTGCTTCATTGACTACTATTATCGGGTGTGCCGAAAAATAGTGGCGCAACTTTCTTGCTGTTGTAATTACTCCATATGCTAGTTTACGGTACTGCGGGTACCGCTGTTTGGACGGCGATAAAACTTCACTAATGAAATATACCGGTCTTTGCACTCCATGGAGTTTTCCTTCTTCTTCTCTTTCGACAACTAGCACCGTGCTAACCACTTGTGGCGTGGCTGCGATGTACAGCAGGAGAGGTTCCTTTTCCTTCGGCGCCACCAAGATTGGTGGTGTCGAGATTTTGCGTTTCAGATCCTCGAAAGCTCTATCGGCTTCTTCGTTCCACTGGAATTTCTCCCCTTGTTTTATCAAAGCGTAGAACGGTAGTGCTTTTTCTCCCAGCCTGGCGACGAATCTACTCAAAGCTGCGACTCGCCCAGTTAGTTGCTGTATTTCTTTCAACTTTGTTGGCTTCCTCATTGTTACGATAGCCTGTATTTTATCAGGGTTTGCTTCGATCCCTCTTGCTGAAACTAGAAAGCCAAGAAGCTCTCCTGCTGGGACGCCAAAAGAACACTTCGTCGGGTTCAACTTGAGGCAGAATTTGTCGAGGTTGTCGAAAGTTTCCCTCAGATCCTCGATCAACGTTGTCCCCTTTTTTGATGTTATGACGACATCATCAATATATACTTGCACATTCTTTCCAATCTGTGTCGCCAAACACTTCTGCATCATCCTCTGATATGTTGCTCCCGCGTTTTTCAGACCAAAAGGCATTGTTCTATAGCAAAACACGCCGTAGGGTGTGATGAACGCTGTTTTGACTTCATCCTCTTCTTTCAACCTGATCTGGTTATAACCAGAGTATGCATCCAAGAAGGAAAGACGTTCACATCCTGCCGTGGAGTCGATGATTTGATCGATCCTTGGGAGGGGGAAGTGATCCTTTGGGCAATGTTTATTGAGACACGTAAAGTCGACGCACATGCGAAGGACTTTAGTGTTTTTCTTCGGCACTAATACTGGATTTGCTACCCATGTAGCCTCCGTGTGCAGTTCTTTGATAAAACCAGCTTCGCGTAATCGATCTATTTCTGATAACATAGCTTTGCGGTTTGGCTCCGAAAAACGCCGCAAAGGTTGTTTGATTGGTCTCGCGAGTGGATCCAAATTTAGGTGGTGCTCGGCAAGTTCCCTGGGTACTCCTGGCATGTCAGCTGGACACCATGCGAAGATTTTCCAGTTCTCACGGAGGAACTCGACGAGCGCGCTTTCCTATGCGAGGTCCATGTCTTTTGCGATGGACGTCGTCTTTTTTGGATCTGTCGGGTGAATCTGTACCTCCTTGGAATTTTTCTCAGCGTTGAAAGTTGATTCTTTGTTTGGCCTTCCTACATCTGGCAGCACATCATAATCAGTTGTAAGCCTTGCCTCCATATATTCTGCTTGCATCCCGAAAGTTTCTGATAGTCGATGAAAATCCTTGTCACATTTATCGGCTAGGGCGAAGCTTCCTTTGATTGTGATTGGTCCCTTGGGTCCGGGCATCCTCCACAATAGGTACGTGTAGTGTGGTACCGCCATAAATCTAGCATATGCTGGTCGTCCCAACAGAGCGTGGTATTGTGACGGGAAATCTACGACTTCAAACTCCAATTTCTCGATTCTGTAATTTTCTCGGGTCCCAAAGCCGAACGTCGAGGTTTATCTTTCCCAACGGATAGCTTGGCTTCTCCGGTGTGATGCCGTGGAATCTCGTGTCTCGTTGGTTTCGAGGTTTGCTAGGGAGATGTTCATCTTCCTTAATGTATCTGCGTACATGAGGTTCAAGCTGCTGCCGCCATCTATAAACACGCGAGACACGTCGAATCCTGCGATGACCGCTGGTAGTATGAGTGCTGGCCGCCACTGGTCGAGGAACTTGCTGCGGATGATGCTGCTATGGTGAAGCCGATGTCTTGCCACGACCAATTGAGGTACTCAACTGTTGGTGGAGGCATTTTCTCCGCCATGAACACCTGTCGCGAGATTACTTTTTGAGTTCTATTGGACGGCCTTCCCTTCTGAATCATCGAGACCGCTCCATTAGAATTGGGATCAACGTACGGTGGTGGTGCAGGCGCCGCCGCTATTCTTAGCTGATGTCGATTGTCATCCGTTATCGCGGGAGGAGGTGGCAGGTGGACCTCACTTACGGGTTCTCGAGGGTTTCTTTGTGCTGCTCGAGCATTAGCATGCCCTGCATATCTCAGCATTGCCTGGAAATTTCGACAATCCTTACGTAGATGTCCTGACTGTCTTTTTCCGTTGCTGTCGAGGAAAAAGTGCATCTGACACGGCCCGTTCATCATTTCTTCGGGAGACACAAAAGGCCTCTGGAACCTTGGCCCGTTGTTTTGCCTATTTTGTCGAAATTCGTCTCTGTTGTCACTTCGTTGCTCATTACTTCTCTGGTAGTCATCTCGATTGTTTCCTCCTGCACTGGCTCGGAAACCAGCCGAAATTTGACCTGGAGCATCATAATTCGAGTACTGCCGAGGAAATCGTCGCCTTGATTGATAATTTCGACCGCGGTCCTCCTCTGGCGATCTATGCCGTTTGTTGTGGACAGCATCTTCTCCATCTGCCCATCTATTTGCTATTTCCATTAATGCGAATACTTGTCTTTGGATTGGTTCTTCCCAAATCTTCGACAAAATCTCCACGCCCGATCCCTGCGACAAATGCATCTATTGCCCTCTCGTCGGATATATTTTTCGCCGAGTTTTTTATGATGTTCCACCTTTGGATATATTTTCTCATTGGCTCGTACGGCTTACGTCGACACGCCCGTAACTCCTCTAGAGACGCGGGCTTCTTGCAAGTGGATCGGAAATTCTTGACGAATATGTCCTCAAAGCTATCCCAGTTGTCGATAGATCCTGGCGGAAGCTTTTTGATCCAAGATCGTGCGGCTCCACTTAAGTGCACCTGAATACTTTGCATGGCTGTTGCCCTGGTCCCTCCGAGTTAACTTCACCGTCTCGAGGTAATCAACTAGCCAATCCTCCGGGTCTTGCAGGCCGTCGAATTTTTGAAATGATCGGGCAACTTAAATCCCGAAGGGACTCGAGTTTTCGTACTCTCCTTGTAAAGCACGGCAAACCGCACATATCCTCGTCGTTTAATTACGGGGAATGCCGATGTTCCCTTCGCCTTGCCGTGCTCTGTCTACCCTTGCTTGTGCTGCCGTATCTCTTGCTCCACTTGTTCCTTCGACATTTGCTCTGCTCGCTGCTGCCGTAGGTCGTGGACTATTTTGCCTTGCGGCTCCTTACGGCGGTGTTGATACAAACGCCGTTCCCATGGCTTCAGCTCCTGCCACTGCCATGTTGTACAAAGCCTCCCTTGGATCTCCTGGAGGCGGCCTAGATGCAAGGATAAAGGCTTGTGTCGCCATATACCCAGCTTATGGTGTCTTAGGGATAATATTCCCTCTTGTGTCTATCGACATAAAAGACATGTCGAGATTTTGAACCAGGTACTCTCTTTCTCCTTCAGGTATGTGTTGCAACCTTGACCTTGCTCTGTTCCGAGCTTCTCTATGGCTATCTCCCGAGGTTCCAGATTGTCGACTTTGCTCTGCCCTTCGTCGGCTTGACGCGGAAGCTGCCTCCCTTCTTCTGTTTAGAGCTTCTGTCTGTTTTTCCAGTTCTCTTCCAGCTCGGGCGAGTCTATATTGATAAGCTTGCAGTTCTTGGACTGTAGCAGTTGTCGTCATTGGTTCCGAGCCATCTAAAGCTTTCGCGGCTCTATCCCGAGGCTGTTTGTGGAACTTGAACTCTGACGCGTGGTGTGGGCCCGACATATTTAGTGCCCATACCTCACCTTAGATCTGAGGGATCGACATAGGGGTTGCCCAAATCGTCGAAAGCCTCCGATGTTTCCTCTTGATCGCGACTTGCATCTCCAACGGCAAAAACTTGATGATATTTTGGAGTTTTCACTTTGCTTGGTTTGGTGACACCATCATAGAGTTTGGTGAAGACCTTCCCAATAGAGGTGGATTTGTCGATGAAGTCGAAGCTATCAGTATCGCTCGAGTCATCGCTTATATAAGAGTCCGCCGATGATTCGAAGGACATGTTGCTGAAGATTTTGGCGAGTTTTTCACTTGCCCTGCTGTCGATGAAGCGTGGCGACGAAATCTCCTTATCGCTGGACTCGACGGATGATACTGAGTTTGAGAGATCAGAACCACCCGACGAAAATCCCGACGAGATCGGAACTTCGAGACGATACACTCCTTCTTTCTCGACGCGGAAATCGAATTTTCCAAACGTCATCTTCATTGGCTCCTCCAGATACGCATATGCATCCAAACGGGAGGGCGGGTGAGGAACAAAATCAACAAGACCAGTTTCGATCTGTTTACCTCTGTCCATGATGTTGCTTGCTGCTGATGAAGTCGATGATCTTGAACGTGCCATCGAGATCAGCTCCTTGTCGCCTCTAATCCCCACGGACGGCGCCAATTGACAAGGTATCAACTTGTCAATGCCTATGGATTGTAGGCTAGGGTTTAGTTGGAAGTAGAGGGCAAGTAGATCTCGAAGGTTTCAGCCGAAAAGTACTCGACGATTATGAAAACTAGGGTTTGTAGACAATGATTCGATGATCTCTGCGTCCCTCGACTCCCCCTTATATAGGAGGCGGAGCCGAGGGATTCGTGTTGTACAAGTTACAAAGTCCGGGAAGGTTTCAAACTCATCCCGTAAGATTACAAATAAGACTTTCTATTACAACTCTAACTTTCCTTAATAACATCTTGGGCTTCCGAATCTTCTTATTCTTCGAGTAGTGGGCCTTCAATAAACCCCGGGTACTATCTTCGGCAGACCCATTAGGGATGCCTATGTCACTGAGCTCTGGAGGTTTGTCGGAGTGGCGTACTTAGCTAGCCACGTCTGCTTCTCAAGATCTGTTCCCGACGTTCCTCCTGCTGTTCCAGAAGTCCCTGCTGTTGCAGCCTGGTTTGAGAGTGCCCGATTCTTGCGGTGCGGCACGTATGCGCACGTATATCCATGGGGGATCTCCTTGGGTGCCTCATGTAAGAATTGGTAGTCACTAGGGTCACCACCAATCTTGTAGACGACGTATGCCGATGAATTCGGCACTTCTGGTGCTGCCAACGCGAACGGCAGCGGCGGACGGGACTGGAGTGGCATCTCTCCTTGGTAAGTCCCCGAGCTGGTCCCGACGGAGAATGCCGATGGCTCATGATTTCCTGGATCACGCGAAGAGCGACACGCTCCAAAGTGTTCACCGAGGCTCTCGAGTGGCGGTGCGGCGAATGAGCCACCATGAAGTTGATCTCCGACGCAGCGACCGGTGCGTTCTTCGACGGGGAGGACAGGTCCACTCCATCGAGCGCGCCTTCAGGTGAGAACCCTTTCCACCCGATGCCATGGGAGCGGGTTACGTGGAAAGAGCCGATGAGGTCGGCTTCGAGGACTGCTTTGATCTCGTCATGCTTCTTTTTGAGCTCTTCAGTCAGATCCTCGTACTTGACCGGAGTGCCTTCCGCCATCTTAGATGTAGATGGCGATGCGGTGGATGTCGAAGATCGTCCCACCGGGCGTGCCAGAATGTGTTGCGGTCAAAAACCCATCGGCGGGCAGCGACGGGCAACACCGTAGAGCCGGGAATCTCCCAGGACTGCGGCTGGCCCTGGTCCCTCCGAGCGACGGCCCGCAAAGCCTTCTGCGCACACAACCGATGCTGGTGCAAGGGCGTGCCACCTGACCTATACCTGGTCGGGGAAGGTGTTGGATGATGCCTCGCTTAGTTTCTGCATGGCATACACGTAAACGTTAAATACGAGCCTCGATCGGCTCTCGGGTTGTCTCGTGAATCGGCTCAAAGAGCCGATCCACCCATGATACGTACGAGGTGTACGATCGGATGGTGGTCCTGCTTGATCAAGAGAAAGCTAAAGCGATCTACTACGATTTGGGGTTTTCACCGCACAATCGGAACGTCCTACTCGTGATTGGGCCTCGCGCTCGCGTACGGTGATCGTAAGCCGATCCTAGACAGGGCCTAAAAACCAACACGAGGTTGATCCCCGGAACATCCTGTCTAGGGCTAGCAAACTACACCCTACACGCCGCTGGATCCTCCAACCCTTTGTAAGGCCTAACAATGCAGATATTAAACTAATCCTTGAAGAACAAGGAGCAATCATAACGGATCGGATCTACTAAATAATGATCAAGCGGGGTGCCGCCCTTACACCCGTGACAGGCGTAAGGGCGGCTAGATGCCTAAGGGTTGCATGACGATAGCATATGATACGAAGAACAATGCTAACCCTAAAACATCTATGATAACTACGTTGCTCGCCATCAAAAAGGCTTCAGTACGAGCAACGCATGGAAGACGAATAAACATGTCTCTGCCTAGATCGCAAGATGCGATCTAGGCAACATGGTGCTTACCCGGAAGAAACCCTCGAGACGGGGGAGTTGGCGATGCGCCGAGATTGGTTTGTGTTGAACGTTGGTTGTTGTTTATTTCATAAACCCTAGATACATATTTATAGTCCGGGGACTTTCTAACGTGGAAATAATCCCAACCGGGCACGAGCCAAACTCCTTCTAACCGACACGCATCCTACTATGGTACAGATACACGGGCAATTAGCCCAAATTTGGTACACAAGGCCGATTCATGTATTTCTTCTATGTATATTCTTCAAACCCATCTTCAATCGCGGCCCACCTCTGATCCGGTCAAATTCTGGTGATAACAAGTCCACATCCCACCATAAGGTCTGTCCATATGAATAATTCCATACGTCTGGGATTACCGAATAGGAAACCATGTAGCCTAAATTTACTCCATCAGACACATGGATCGGGTACAGGGGCAACCAAAACATGGCCTTCCTGTACTCTTGAGAATATGGTACTAGTTTGTTTTTCTTGACTGGAAATGAACGGTAGGGAAAGCTTTGGGATCAATTCTCGTATGACATCACGTTATGGCCGTAGCTAGCACCAGAAAGTCCGGGAACGGACCAAGATATTCCTGGCCGCCTACCCGCAGCTAATAAACTAAGGTCGACAAGCGTCCATTAATTCAGTGATCGAATAGCGAATCGCTACGTTTGAGACCTCCTCTCGCCAAGGACTGCGACCGGCCAATATTCATAATATGCAACACCATTATTCAGTTAGAGCAATTCCAATAGTATAGCCAACTGTTGGCTATAACAAGATGTCATATCATTTGTAGTCATCATATAGCTAACATGTACAATAGTTGGCTATAAGAATGTAATCTTTACTTAATATATGACCCGCCTTTCACTCTCACGATGTCTTCTAGGAAGACGTCATGAGAAATTGCTATTAGCATAGTAGCTCACCTCCCTTCTCTCTCTTCTTCTCTCTCCTCCAACTCATCTAAAATATATTATTTAATGTCTTATAGTCAGCTGATTGGACTCTATTGTACTTGCTCTTAAGAACAGACATGGTACTGTCACGAAACAAGCATTATGAGGAATGATTGATGGTGGAACAGGGAACGTTCGAGATCATGTCTCCCTGCTCGATCGGATGGCACAGTTCTGCAGTTGCAGCTGGGCGTCGCGCGCTAGGTTTACCGCACAGATCGTGCCATCTGGGAGTTCATGAATGTATAGCTTTCAGTTTGACACCGTCTAGTTTTTCATTTCTACCCTGATGAAACGACAAGAAGCTTCAGCTTTTGTGATTTGGCATCTTCACGGCAAATTAACATTGTGATTTGTGAGGTAAAAAAACCATTGTGATTTGTGTTCCCCGCAAATGATCAAGAATACCCACCGTCACCAATTTTATGGCACAGTGAAGTGATTAAGAGTACCCACAGGTCAAAAACGTTGAGAATGCTACAACGGAGGGGGAAAAAAAGATTGCGGTGAGGGTGGATCGAACACCCGACCTTCAGATCTTCAGTCTGACGCTCTCCCAACTGAGCTATCCCCGCTGTTTGTTGTCTAATTAGTTATACCCTTAGTGACATGTTCGTCACTAGCAGATAAACTAACAACAGCTGAGATTTGGGCTCCGCCTGGCCATTATAGGTTTTCTATCGTTCTAGCGCAGCTCGTTTTAGCCCATACCAGGTACTCATATACGGCGGCCCGCTACAGCCATGACGCGGGCCCTATCGTCACACTCTTTGCCATTTCAGTCAACCCAGAGTCCCCTCCTCTCAAATCCCTGGCCCAATTTCTACGTTCGTTTTTTTTTCCTTCGAAAAAGTTTGTAGTGTCCAAGCTCCACACCAACATTTTTGTTTACCTTGTGATCGTAGCTGAAAACAGCTTTGACATATGACTAAGTTTTGAGCATAAGCTAAATATAGGTTGCTTCTTTTCCCTTTTTATTTAGCCTTCCGGCCTTGCCTTTTGCTTTGGTTTGGCTCAACTTTGCTCCTATACAAACTTCAGTTGGTACTAGTGGCGGTCCAACCACCCCTAATCCCATCACACGTTAAATTTAGTGCCGCAGCGGGCAACTGGATATGGATAAGTACTTTTTTCCATTCTGCATAAACGATGCAAATATTTTGTAAACCTATATCTTTGTTGTAATTCATAGAAACACACACCAATATTGCTCTCCTCTAGTTATGGTAAAGTCTTTGCTTCTAACCTATATATTGGCCTCTCACATGTAGGTTCGGTCAAACTTAAAATTATGACAAATTCTTGTGGGGTGTGGCACATGATTTTAATCGCTGGGCTGATATTGCAGGGATACACGAATGTGCCAAATTCATAAGATACGACGCTCAATAAAAATAAGAAACAATTGCGAGAAAAGCAACCGAAGTTTGACCGCACAACTAATCCGACACTCGGTTAAAATAAGAAACAATTGCGAGAAAAGCAACCGAAGTTTGACCGCACAACTCCTAGGACGACCCTGTAGGAGGGTGTGTTTTGACTCCTTTATGCCCTACAAGGCCTGAATTTTCGGAAAAAACTATTTCAAAGTAATAGAAAAACTGAAAACCGTCCCATATGTACTTGGATTCACATCATACCGACAATTTGGTACTCAAGCCATGTGTTGTTTGTTACAAATTCTGTTACCGTATCAACGGAATATCACATAACTGTGTTGCCTTTTGAATCTGATAGTGCAAGGGCAGTCATGCACATCAACGGCATTGCAAGAAGCAATATCTCTAGGTCTGGACCCTGGATAGCAGTGATGTGTTGTTAACGTTACTTAATTATTTTTCGCATTACAGATCGGCATCTATATAGCAATGTAACACAAAGGTCATATACATAATTACTATATGATCCATCATCACCTACAGCAGTAGTAGTCTAGCACTAGGGCAACAAAAAACAAGGTAACCATGTTACACATGGAAGGTAGGCAGGCACATTGCCACAAAAAGAAGCAAGGTAGTAGGAAGTAAGGAGCTTTACACTTGACAGTAATGGCTTGGCTTGGCTGGGCTGGTATACTCATCAGTCCTCTCATCTGATTCTGACTGAACACCATCAGCTCATGGCGCCATGCGCTGCTACCTACCATGGCTTCAGGTCGCCCTTGGGGCCCTGGGTCCAGTTCAGCGCCTTCTGCCCCGGTGTCAGGTACACGCCCTTGTCGTGCGGGAGCTTCCGCGCCAGACCGTTCAGAATCTGGTGGAAGGCGTCGCCAGGCTGGGCGGGCTGCGGGAAAAGCATGGCTTGCTTCATCGACGGGTTCGCCAGCAGCCTCTGCTTCCGCAGGATCACCTCCATCGGGATGGATGTGAGGATGGTGTCCAGCTTCGGGACGTCGTCCTCTGCGATGAACACGCCGATCTCGTCCCACGGGATGGCGTCGGCAAAGGGCAGGACAATGTCGTCCGCGATGATCACCGGGATGCATCCGAACACCACGGCCTCCACCAGACGGGGGCTCCACGGGGCCCAGCCCAGCGGGCACAGGCAGAATATGGCGCGCTGCATGTCCTCATAGTAGGTGGGTGGGTGGTCCGTCGAGATGTCAAAAAGAGGGTTGTTCTTGAAGTTCTCCCACACCGATGCACGAGCACCTCTGCATTTTCATATAGCAGGTACGTTAAGACTTATGTGCCCCAATAATTCATTAAGAATGATTACGAAGTACTACTCCCTCCGGTCCATTTTAATTGACTCAAATTTAGTACAAAGTTGTACTAAATTCGAGTCGATGAAAAGAGACTGGAGGGAGTACATGTTTCAGGTCCTTACCTTGCATAGTAACCACCCTCGGGATCATTCGCTGTATCGTAGAATAAACCTCGGAAATACACAAAGATGGACCGCGGGGTCTCTGGGGGAACAAGGTGAGTTTTCATTTTC
The DNA here is from genome assembly GCF_022539505.1 of Lolium rigidum. NCBI lineage: Eukaryota > Viridiplantae > Streptophyta > Magnoliopsida > Poales > Poaceae > Lolium > Lolium rigidum. The sequence goes on along the minus strand of NC_061513.1, from coordinate 40,439,535 downwards.
TGGGGAGGAGCATATGGTGGAATGTTGATTGAGCCCTCCTTTAGGCACACATGATCCTTCTGCCCAAAAGTCTGTACCAGCGTAGCACGACGAAGCAATGGAAGAATTCCTCGCTCGATTGCCTTCTCTTCCTGAACAATGGGAATGCCAAATGCACATCAGTTGAAAGGTTCTATACACGAGCATGCAGTTTATTTCGAAATACCTTAACATGCTACATAGGGGAATGGGCAATTCTGAAAGTTCATGGATGTATGTGTGGAAATATGTTCATTCTATGTTTCAGCGGTAATAGATGGTAGAAGACACAGGTTTTCCATTTTTGCTCTTTGACTCACCTGGTAATGGAAGCATGCCCCAAAGTCATGTGGCACGACAAAGAAATGATCAGCACCCTCTGTCCGGTTCCAATAGGGCCAGTGCGAGGAGATGAACTGAACTGCACTTCTCATGATCCGCGGGGACTTGAATGGCAAGGGATGGCCCCACGGAGTGAGGTCGCAGGTCGTGTACACCGGCGTGTAGAACCAGTCGGCCTCCTCCGGGTTCATGGTCCGGGTCGCGCTCGACAGCAGGAACCGGTGCATGAATATCTCCGCGGCAAACATGTGGCTGAGGCACCTGGAGTCCTTGGCCACCATCTTCTTGTTGTACTTGGTGGGCAGCTCGTAGATGTACACCTTGAGCCTCCCCACTGGATCATCCTCCAGCACATCACCAGCGCTACCTGGATTTCCATCATAGCCACACAGAGAAAGCGTGAGAATTAAGCACTGCAACAGCACAATCATACTACAAGACAGAGTTATGGAACAGTTTTGAGGCTTTGAGTGAGCTGTTTCCCAATTGATTACCACAGAACAGACAATTTAGACTCGAGTCCAGAATCACTGGGAGGTTTAATAATGCCCAAAGTTTGGTAATTTCGGGCAACATAACGTGAGAAGTAAGTACTGCCACAGCACAATCATAGCTACGATACAGATTTATGGAACCGTTTTAGACTTTGTGTGAGCTGTTGCCCAATAAATTGGCACGGAACAGACAATTTAGACTCGAGTCCAGAATCAGTTGAGAGGCTTAACAATGCCTCAAATGATGGTAATTTTTTTTGGCTGGGTGGGGATCTTGCTTGTATTTACTAAGTCAGACATGCGCTACTTGCTGTCGGTGACCGAGGTCGGAACATGCGACCCGGAATAAAAATCTTATCGTGGTTTCAAGATCTTGGCACGAACACTTGATGTGTTCGTTATCGCATCACAGGTTGGTCTAACAGCTGCAGATCTCACGCCGCCGGGATTCTTCCCCGACTTTCAGAGGCTCAATCAGCAGGATTCGGACGCGCTTTCCCCGCCCCGGAATCAGATCCCAGCGACCAAAGCGTCACCGGTACTCTCAGATCATCCGAACCCAGCAGCGCGAGCATTTGCTGCAGCAATCTAGCGCACACGAGAAAGGGACGTCCGGCGAGCAAAGCGGAGGCAAAGAGAAGAGAACACGAGGAGCTGAACAGAGAAAGGGAGCATTTTTATTTGACGAATCGCGCGTGTGAACTGACATACCTTCGATCCTCTCGGTGTCCTGCGCTCTGACGACGACGTCCGAGCAGGAGAGGAGCAGGGCGAGCGCCGCCGCCAGGGCCAGCGCTACCCGCGGCTTCCCCATCCCCGCCGCCACCGCCGCCGCACCTCTCCCTCCTGTGCAAAGCTCTCAGCAGCCGGCGCCGGGACTAGGAGCGGGGAGAGTCGGAGCTGCAGGTGAATCTGCTGCTGCTCGTTGGCGAGCAGAGGGGAGTCGGAGAGGAGAGGATGGGCGTAGGGTGATAATAATGCGATGCGAGCGGAGGTGGAGGATGATGCGCTAGCTGTCGGCGGAACAGGTTTGGTGGGGGGTTCACCTCCCCCAAAACGGAACGAGCACCGTACTGTGCTCGCAGGTGCTGCACACGGGCAAGCTAGTAAATCCAGCACGGGATATCTGTAAATACGTGTACGCGTCCACGAATTTGGGGACGGGAATTGGTTTTCCAAGAAATCAAGAATCATATCGCGAAAGCCATTTGGCATGACCAGTGCTATGTGAAAAAAAAACATTTTTGCTAATTTTTAGTCGAATGAGAATTAAGTTTGAGCTCATTCAACTCCGGAAGGATCTGTACCTTCATTTCTGTGTCTTATGATTTACATGTGAGGTTGTAAATGTGATCTTTTTCAATTACAAGTAGGTTGCAACTACGATTTCTTTACTTGCAAATGAGATTGCAAAAGAGATTTCTTAGCTGTAAATGCAATGGAACTGAGAAAAATGTTTCACACGGTAAAAAAGCTCACATAGTACAAAAATTATTCATGTAGTCGATTGCGGGATGATATCATTTGAATGGGAATTCAGTTAACATCCAGTTCAATGAGAATTAGTAATATATCTTAATGGTAAAAATATCACGGTGATATTTGATATATATTTTTAACAAGAAGAGCATCTTTTTATTTTTTTGTGCTAAGTTAGAAAGTGTTGAGGCATGGAAAATACATCCATGCTCATGGGTGCCAAGCACCACATACATCCAAAAGAAGAAGAAAACAATAATTCAAAAAAAGGTTTAAAAAATCTGAGTCCTTTTGAGAACCAAAGATGATCAAGTATTGCACTTGTACAAAAATATTTCGCAAGGGAATTACTACTATTTTCCATGTACTATTTACGCTAGCTATATTCATCATAATTTTGTTTGCCCAGGATACCATGAGAATTATTTTGAGCCCAAATATTTTATATGAGTACAATACTTAATCATCTTTTGTTTTTAGGGGGATTCAGATTTTTTTAATATTTTAAATTACCATGAATTTTAGGGTTTATGAGCTTGCAGAAATGCAGGGTACATCTACCTAATTACATGATCAAAATTTGATTAGTGTTATGATGTGATCTAAATTCATATAAAAGTGGTTAACTTCTGACGAGCGGTGTGAGTTTCGTTGTGGCTTGGGCTGAGTGACGTGGAGCGTGGCCTTTCGCTGGGTACGGATCGATATCACCGACCATAAATACCTCTCGTAAGTTGTTGGCTAGGGTTTATCACTTCATTAAAAACCCACGGTGATGTATAAACGCTTTCGAAGATTTGATGACTAACACGTGTGCTTATTTACTCTCTTTGTTGGAGGATTTTTTACATTAAAATCCTCGGGTCCCTTTGTTTAGTTTGTTTTTTTCCTTCCATACGAGGAATAACCCAGCCTCTGTATCAAAGTGATACCTACGGCTTTTATTTCAAGTTCGTCAGTTCTTAGTTTTTTGCTTGTCGGTTAATAACAATTAGTAGTAAAGCTAATTTTAGATACTCAATCGTGCACCGGGTCATTAGCGTGATGTTGGTCGCTGAAGAACAGCTGTGGTGCTCGTTCTATCTGTCCTGGAGTGCTACGTCCCCAACGTCTGAACGGCGGTTGGGTTAGGTGAGCGAAAGGAAACAAAAGTTAGGCTTTTTCAGGCAGACGGAGACGATCAATCGGCCCCGGAACACGCGGAGATTAGCGCTTGTAATCTAATCCGGCACCGACGGGAAGGAAGCGTTGGGTCGCTTCTTTTTTGGCGGGCTCCAGCGAGAGTCTCCAAACCGCGTATTCAAGAGGGCCGTCGAATCTGTCGGTGGGAACGGGATGCGTGCTTGCCGCGCAATCAATCCATGACATCCAGATACGCCATGCCGATCGATGCGTCCTCCCTGCTTTGACTCGGAGCGGACGAGCGGCGCCTGTCGTCTCGCCAGCTACCTCGCTCGCTCGCCCGTCGGCCGCCCGTCGCCCACTACCTCACGTGTCCCGATTACCGGCACTTTCTTGCCGGCAGTTTAGAAATATGCCTTCAATGCTACTGATTAGGGGCACTTTTTGGTGAGTGCCTTAGATTACTACCTAATTAGCGGCACTTTTTGGACGTTGCCGTCAGTGCTTGATTATTACTGGCATTTATCGAAGTGCCGGCATTATTTTCCGAAACTTTTAGGGTCTAAATGCAAAAACGAACAGACATCCCACCCGTGACCCGACCCAATTCTCTCGCACTCCTCTCCCTCCGTACTCTCCCCCGCCCACCTCTCTCTCTTCCGTTCACGATGCGCCGCCGCCGTGCCGTCCGACGCCGGCCGCGTCCGCCGCCTCTACTCACTGAGCGAACTGCGTCTTGTGCCCCTCCACTGGATCCCGACTCGCGCCCCGCCGTTCTGCACCTGAGAGGGACGCCACGGCTAACCCTAGCAATGGTTCGGCACGGTCGCCGCCGCGGTTCCCGCGCCGCCACGCCTCGTGCTTCTCCCCTACCACATCTGCGGCATGATTCTCGCCCCGCCCCCGACCGCGTGCTCCTGCTCCTCCGTCTTTTTGCCATGTGGCTTGGCGCCGACTGCGACGAGCCCTCACACGACGCCATCGTCCCCATCCCACGCGAGGGTCTGCGGCCGCACCCCGCCGTGGGCGCCCTCGAGGACCGCAACATCGCCGGGGACCACGACAATCAAGGCCTAATCGTTGACAACCGGCGGTTCGTATCGAGCATCGCCGACCGGACCACCCACTTAGGCTGGTAAGACCTCTCATCCCCTCATCTTCGGATAGTGGCTCTCATATGAATGTCGTTTCCATGCTTTGATGCCTAACAATAAGTTTCGGTAGATGCACCTTGGGTGGGCTCGGTAGATTGATGTTTTTCGTTATACTACCAAATTCACAATGTGTGGTGTCCGGATCTCGTGATGCTATCATCTAAGCTGGGCACTTTTCGCAGACCACAAGCTTGCTAATGGACGGGGAGGACAGCAGTCACGGGCTTGCTCCGATGTCCTTTTTTTAACTTTTAAGTATAAGTATATCAGATTTCTTCCCTGAATGTTCATGTATTTGATCACGCCATTGATATTAATGAGTCTTCTTCGTCGGGAGATTATACAATATGAATTTAAGATACTCCAGATTTTCTCTTTTGCTAACTTAGTTCTTGAAGTGCTGATCGCTTGGTGCCCATTCATGTTCCATTATGAGTGAGGTTATTACAAACACATGGGAAAATGGATTTTTTTGTGATTAGAAAATATGGAAAGAAAATCGGTGGTCAACCTAGGTTATTAACATGTATATACATTTTAAAATACAACACTAATTTTACGCCAAGAAGGTCATTCCTGGACATGACCAGACAACCTCTTATGTTAAGTAACCCTGAACCTATCCACAAAATTCCTGGTCACCACTACAATGTTTTGTCAAGCAGGATTCATTTTTTTTACATCATGTATGCTTTCTATCATGTGTTCCCCTACTTATGTAATTACGTATAAGACGCACGCCATGGCGATCCCCAGCAGTGACGTGCAAATATATCTGTAGGCAATTCAAATCACAGACACATCATCTTGTTGCAAAGACGATCTTCATGTATATATGCTTTCTTGGTTCATTTGCTGCTCAAGGGCTCGTCTAATTTTGATTTTTAGAAGCTCTGATTTCCAAATATAGATTTTCTTTCTGCTCTTCTTCACCTTAAATTTGTTTCAGTAGATTATTTTTTTAAGAATTAAATTTGGAATCATTTAATTGTGTCTATGATTCCATCTTAATATCTATGCAGCATGCTGATGGAATCATTTTCAAACTTTACCACCAGGAAGCACAAATGTAGTATGTTGCTAGCTGCGTGGACCATCGCTTCTTGCAGTATCAGGTTTGAATGAATTTATGGTTCTTGTGTACGTAACCATCTAACTAAAATAAGGGAACATGAGTGTGATCAGTAGACTTTTCACTTGCAGATCCAACCAAATTGGTTAGTGGGAGTGCTGATGGTTCGCTGTGGAATATGAATCAGGCAATTCTATTATTACACTTGCTGTATGCCAACTTTTGAATTATGACAATGTGGTTATCGAGCTTGCATGTGATGGTGGTAATTTTGCCCTACATTGTAGTAACATTTTCCGATGCACTCTGTAGGTTGGTAGTGTTGGCACTGTCAAAGCAATGGTAAATGTCTGCTCTGTACAATATCAACCTGATTGCGCTCGCTCCATTGCAATTGACTCAGCAGATCACAAGATTACTGCTATGATCTTCACAACATACAAGCCTCTTATTGTACCTTAGTGGGACACACAAACTATGTTGCGAAGACCATAGTATCTGGTTTCGCTGCCCAAGGAGCTTCAGTTTTCTATCAGTAAAAGCACATCATAGACAGTTCCAAGTTCATTAATTTGAAATTGACATATACATATACTGTCTGTGCATGTGCCAATATCCTTAGACAATAGACACAAAAAGAGCTGAGGCGTTTGCCAAACAGCCTTATTCTCGGCTTCTTCTTCAAAGAGGCTAGAGCAATTTGTGTATAGGTTGTTCACTTGAATTCGAATACCACATCTTGAATTAGTGTGAGAACTATACTTGTCAACCTACTGTCAACATTTGATGGTACTCATACCAATAGTAACTAATTCGCAAAGACGAGAGGAGATGCTTGGAAGTGGCGAGTAGAGTTCTGTCTGCTAGAAAGGGGATATTTTACGGTAACCGGAATGCCATAGGTTAGACGCGCACCGCATCGGTGGTAGCTCGATGATACTACTAATTAATCGTCTGTTACCTGAATATATTTGCATATATTACCGTTAGGCTGTCAATCCGTGTTCTTCGAGTTACATCATGATACCTTTTTTTTGCGAATTAGTTACATCATGATAATCGGCACATTCTTGTTCTTATTACTACCATTTACAATTTCTAGATCGTTTTTGGAATTGATAAAGGGTGCGCTTCTCAGATGTGTGCAGAGTAAGGGTCGCGGGAAGGATCCGGCCGAAGAACGCCGATGAACTAGCTCATGGCGCCGACTTCAATAATATTGTGGAGTTGCAGCCTGAGGTTAGTATGTCCGGCCTATTTTACTCGCTGAGCCCGTGCTTCTTTATTAGCATCACCAACATCATGGATTAAAGTTCTTTTGAAATTTTTGCTCGCTATTGCAAGTACATTGTATATGATTGGTGGATTTTGCAGATCATTGTTACTCCATGGTTGAGAGGAGAGATTCCTGTTGCATAGTTAGCACTATATTATAATAGATCACATGATTAGTCCACCTACAAAAGTGATGCCATCAACTTGTTAATTTGGTATATGTAAAGTGAGTTATACTGAATTTGTGAAAAATCTCTGCTTGTTTGCTAAGAAATTTAACTCGTAGCTTTACGGGCTTGGCTAGTCGATTCTATGTAGTTCCCTTGTGTTTGAGATTTTGGAATGTAAACAGAGGCACACTTGATGATAGCTGAGTCCGCACGCGATGAAATTATATCTCGTATTGGTGATAATGTTTTTTCTTTCTTTTATCCGCAAGTTACTGTTTGTTACGGGTGGCGGGGGAGGGTGGGGATGACGCTCTCCAAGTGCTGGATCTGAAGGCCGGAGGTTGAGCTAAATGCCCCGAGTATTATTATTTTGTGGATCGGCTCCACCAACGCCTCACCAAGGCGAAGATATTCGAGGAGTACACAATTCCTTGATTATTGGCAGTAGTGCTCCAAATTTCTATATGCGGTACTTTATACGGTAATATTAGCTTGCTGTTATGCATGGCTAGCTCACAATACATTTAGTTGAGCATATGCAACAGGAGTATCGTACTACAAGTTGATTGCTGCATTGAACTAAGCCCTGCTTGAATATATGTATTAGTGATGTAAAATGTTATCTAGCCATTATTTGCATTAGAAATTAGAAAATATATTTATGTAGCCTTTCAAAGGTTTATGAACTGCCGAGTGATGTGCTCTTTTTTTGTTCTTATTATTTCTTGGTGAATGTTAACTAATGGACTGCTAAGTATGTAGGAAAAAAAGACAAAACACCAGTTTTGTATTTCATTGCCTATTCTAAGCTGCTAAGTTTTTGTGTTGTTGCCACTTAGGTACATGGTTGTTGAAGAACATAGGTAGTGCATCCTAATATATTGGTTTTTACAAAAAATACGTTTTTGGTATATCCTCTTAGTTAGATAGTACATCATACTTGACTTGGAGGTCCTTCATCCAGTGCCACACACATATTGAAATCCGGTTGGGGCCATATCATAACACACTCCCATAAATTTTAGAAGTTTACCATATATATCGATATCTGGTTCCAAACAGTAAACTTACTCTTAGAAGTTTGCTGCTCATCACTTTCTTGTGTTCCCATGTAGAATGTTGAATTAGCTCTTATTCCGTACTCCCTCCGTTCCCTATTAGCTGACTCGATTTATTACAACTTTTTACTAAATCAGAGTCAATTAATAGGAACACAGAAGTACTTGCTTGCTTATATCACACCCTTTTCATGCTACCCCCTACAAAAAAAGATTGGCAATTGAAATTCTTTGGACGAGTTAATCAACGAGTTGACAAAAAACATTCAACTCTTTGTCGACGATGTCCAGTCTTATTCACTTGCATTTCTTTTCACATTTAATGACATGACACTTTCCTTTGAATCTTTTACTAGTTCATTGCTCTCTAATCTGCTTATATTTTGATTAGTTTTTATTTAACCTTTTGTTGTGTAGAATAAGATTGTATAGGGAGAACTATTCTTAGAGGCTGCACTTGGTTTATATTATGGAAAAGTAAACAAACACGACATGCTAAAGGTGATCATTGTATTGCTTACTTGCTTAGGGACATGTTACGGTTACACAATCAAACATGAATTGGATTTATTGTGTTCTCGGCTACTCAACTTACCTCTAATTCGGAACATACATTACGTAGGCTCTTTTACTTCTTGCACGCTCCATTGAGGCAGATCCAAGCACGGTTATTCCGTGGGTGTTTTATCTTCATATTTACTATCAAAAGAATGAAGGACTTGGAACATTTTCGGTGAAGCTGCGGGAGGGTGGGTGGAGGGCGGAGGGCGCGCTCACCGGTGCTCGGCATCATGCTCGACGATGAAGAGGGCTTGGCGTCGGGGACGTGAACCTGGTTGTGGCGTCGGATGCATGGCGCAGGCTGGCGCAACTTAACTTCCTCCGGCCGCACGACGAGGCATCCGGCCGCGCGGCGTGCGAGGCGGGGCCCAAACTCCATGACAACTTTCTTCCTCGGCGGCGAGATGAACCCTGTTGTTCATGATGAGGAGATCAACCCTATTGTGTATTTTATCTAATGGTTTCAAACCATGTTGTTCATGATGTGGAGATGAACCCTGTTGGTCATGTAAGTTAGATGCCTGGATTGTGAATCCTTGAATGTTTCAAAATGTTGGTTTCAAACCTAGATTGCTTGAAAATATTGGTTTTAAACATTGCTTGACTTCTTGAGTGTGATGTATGCTTGATTGTAGATTGCTTGAATGTTTGCGAGGCGGTATAGCAACCTTAAAAATGCCTAAGAAAATAATCAGCGACACCAGAATTAAAAGCCTAAAAAAGTAATTGTAGGCATCCTTTAAAAGTGCCGGCAAAAAGTTTAGATGGTATCCCTAGAAAAGTGCCAGTAAAAAGATTTTGTGACATTTTTCGAAAAGTGCCGGCAAAAAAATTCTATGGCATTTTCGGAAAGTGCCAACAAAAAGATTCCATGGCATCTTTCAAAAGTGCCGGCAATGCTAACTAGCGGCATTTTTGGAAGTGCCTTAAAATATAATTAACGGCACTTTTCTAAAAATGCCGGCAAAGACCTACCTCGACTGGAATAAACGCAGCACTTTTTTTTGTGCCTTGAAAAATCTTTGCCGGCACTTTTTGTACCTTTGCCGGCACTTTTTTGTGCCGGCAATCTGGGTACCTGACGCAGTGGCCGTCGGCTAGGTACAGCTCGGCCGGTCCGTAGTTAGGTATGGTACTACTAGGTTTCAGCAGTAAGAAGATCCAGACGTCGTCGTCTTCCCTGTGTGAGTTGACCCCTACCTACTCGCCTGCCTGCAAAGTTTAGGAGAGTTTAGTTTCTCTGCGTCGAGCTGGAAAATGCATTCGATTTCATGGAGCTTCACCCTCCGTCGCCGTTCGAAATAGGGAGGGAAAAGGTGCATTCTTGTCAACCACTGTAGGCTGAGTTCAGACTCAATTAGCCTCTCAACTCGAATACCAGCGATCGCTTCTGAAGCCGGACAAGTTTGATCGCTCTCGGATCTTCAGATGTTTAATGATCGAAATACAGTACAATACTACAAAATAAGTGGGTTTTGCTAGAGGATTATTACTGGATGATGGGCCAACCATCTTTCTTCTTCTTCCTCATTTCTTCATGAAAGTGCCCAATTTAGAAGTCTTCAACCTGAACTTCTTTTTCCCTTTCTGAGGAAGGCCTAACAAAAGCGAGCCCATGGCGCAAAAGTCCTGATGACGCTGCTGCCTCTCGTTTTCGTAGGAGCCAACAGACGTCTGTTGGCTAATTCGGTCACATGTCCAAACGCTTTTGTTTTGCTTAATGTATCGGCAACATTTGGACAAAGACTGGAAGCTAGCAAGATGCCTAATCATTACTCCAAGTGTCAAATCGCTCTACCAGACAGGCTACCAGATGAAACCACTTAGCAATAAGCCTGGTTAACAACAGGTGGAGTTCTTTTACAGTAACCAAGCGAGCGTAGACGCCAACACCATTTCGTCTTTTTTTTTTTTTTGATATAAAGAACACCATTTCATATATTGCTGCTTGTTGATGTTATAGGGCAAGAACAGGCCTGGCATCTTTTTTTTCTTCTTGAAATGGAAATGGATGTAACTTATCCCCCTCTGTTTTGGGAAGTACTATCTCCGTAGTACTACCTCTAGTCAGAGTTAATCGACACGGGGTGTACATACTTGTACGCTAGCGTTCCCTTCCCTCCGCGTCAATCTTTTCCGATCAGAGTGAGTATCTAGGTACATTTAAATTTTGATAAATCTTAGACAAGTTTTATGAACAGAGGGGTTTGCAAGACTCTGTGTAACCTCTGCCAGTACGGATGTCAGGATACTCTCTCGGATATATAGTATCCGTCCTCAGAATCAGTGCTACTATCGTATATCAGACCATAGAAGGATACGAAAATAGATTGAGGGGTGTCTCCGGGAATAAGCTGACTTGCATTTTCTGCGCAGGAGCATATGGTGGATTTGTAACTGGAGCCGTCCTTCAAACAGACATGGTTTTTTGTGTGGCACTCTGAAATTTCAGTATTTCAGAAGGCATTTTTCGCAAAAACGCAAAAAGCTTTGTGTTTGGATGCATTGATAGAAAAAGAAGTTGTATTTACAAGTTCGAAGAGTGGACCAACACCCACGCCATACAACTCAACCCAAGAAACCTAGTCTAAGGGAGAAGTTGGCGTAACCCTCGTGCTCCTGCATTCACCCATGATCTTGCCTCGTGCTGTCCGCTTCAGCTTGGCATTGAGTCTCCGGAAGGGATCCGGGTCTCCATCGATCACACCCCAGGCAGATTGCACCATCTTGCTGAAGCCATCTAGCTTCAACCAGTAGCGCTCAAACTGGAAGCGCATCCTACCCGCCACCTGCGCAGTGCAGTCAAGAAGTCGGGGGCTATGTCACCGAAGCAAGACAGCGAAGGGAACAACAATTGTGAAGACTTCAGAAGGTATAAATTCAAGTAAAGTTGTTACTATGGAGATAAAATCAGCAAGATCAAGACAGATAGTACTGGTTAACTAGAGCAACCATCTACTCAGAACATAAAAACTAGGGCTTTTATCGAAAAAAATAAAAAGTAGGGATGAACAATAACCTGGTGGATAGGAACTTGTGAAAGGAACAGATATTAGAAGTTTCACGAAGTTTTCTGGATTGCATTCACATAAGTTGAACTGTGTAGACACTGGCATCCACAAATAAAAAAAAGATTACCCAGTTATCCTCATTGTACCCCAGTATTTGCACCCGTCTTATCGCTCCCTCAATCTGAGGACGGAGCCTAACAATATTGTGCAATTCAATGGCCTTCCACGCAACCATGTGGCAACACCATGGAAATTAACATTCCTCTGCCACATTTCGAAGCAAGTGAGGGACAATATGGCAAAACCAACAGCGCCATCTTTACCTTGGATGATGTGACGGCTGAAATGTTGGAAAACAGTAACAGGAGGCACCGTGATCACAGCTAGGCTCTGTCCATCCAAATCAAACTCAAGCACTCGATCTGTCGTAGCCAACCAGTAAAGAGCATTACCACTGTAAACCTCACATTGAGCGACTCTTGAGATGAGATTGCCCCAAACACCAGCCTCTGAGGAGTAAACAAAGGCACAGATTCGACTATCGGTTCTTACAGCAGTTCATATTTTCATGACTGTTTATATAGGACAAAAAATGCACGGAGGAGGAATAAAAGTCCTCATCCGGATCATGCGTTAGAACATGACTGACAAAGTATATGCAGGTTTGACAATTGGAAGTTGCAAGCCCCAGTCGAGTCGACAACAGACATTATGATATCGAAACCTTGTAATTTTCATTATGATATCCACAAATCCACAATTGTTGATATTTCATCATCTAATGAAGAAGAAGAGACAAAGGTATATGGTATGATAGCTATCAGAAAAGGAGATACGAAAATGTACATTTGGCTTATGGTCAGCACTACGCAACCATGGCGGTATAAGGCGCAAACTATATCAGGTTTGTAAAAATTTCTTTTCAAAAAGTTTTTTTTACATCTCTACGCCGTGAGAGATGCTACCAAGGCTTCAGGTCACCCACCGGGCCAGCAGTCCAGTTCAGGACCCTCTCCCCGGGCTTCAAGAAGACATTCTCGCCATGCGGAAGCTTGCGAGCAAGCCCGTTCAGTATCTGATGGAATGCATCTCTTGGTTGAGCAGGCTGGGGGAACAGCATTGCCTGTTTCATCGAAGGGTTTGCGAGAAGCCTTTGCTTCCTCAGTATAACATCTGTCGGTATGGATGTCAGGATACTGTCCAGCCTCGGAACATCCTCCTCGGAGACAAACACACCGATTTCCTCCCATGGGATGGCGTCCGCAAAGGGCAGGACAATGTCGTCTGCGATGATCACCGGGATGCAACCAAAAACCACGGCTTCCACCAGCCTGGGGCTCCATGGAGCCCAGCCCAATGGGCACAGGCAGAACACAGACCTCTGCATATCTTCGTAGTATGTTGGTGGGTGATCGGTCGAGATGTCAAACAGCGGGTTGTTCTTGAAGTTCTCCCAAACAGATGCACGAGCACCTCTGTAGAATACATAGAAACGTCAGACCAACAATACAATAAGAGGGAATGCAAGGAAGTATAGAAAGGCTGATTGTATTCTTTTTCGACAGACAACAATTTTTACCTTGCATAGTATCCACCCTCGGGATCATTGCCGGTGTCATAGAACAGACCACGGAAGTACACGAAGATGGACCGAGGGGTGTCTCCGGGAATAAGGTGATTTTGCATTTTCTGCGGAGGTGCAAATGGCGGAATTGTGATGGAGCCGTCCTTCAAGCAGACATGGTTCTTTTGTCCAAAGGTCTGAACCAGTGTGGCACGCTGAAGCAAGGGAAGGATTCCTCGTCCAATTGCTTTCTCTTCCTGAAATAATAATGAAAGCTCTTGTTACAGAAAGACAAAATTGTGTTGGAAACTTGGAATAAGCAACAAGAGAGTGCCAGTCAGAAGAAAATAAGGTATGACATGGCAGGTGCTTATTTTTAATTGGACAGTTAATCATGAACCTAAAGAGTAGTCAGACATTATTATTATTTTCTGAAAAAGAAAGAAATCATTATCTGATACAAGGGACAGAACATGTGCAAACTGAAGTACTTAAGTCAGAGGTGCCCATTCATAAGCAATAAATAATGAGAGCAGCATCTTTCTGCCCCATTGTCCCCATGTTCTTTGCAGCAATCAGATATGCCCCAGCTGTTCGAACTCAGTACTAAACAATTGCTTTACATCTAGTACTATTAAGTTAATTGAATGAGAGAATGTGTGCAACAGCAGGGATTTGCAGTGTGTGTCTGTACCTGATAATGGAAGCAAGCGCCAAAGTCATGTGGTGTGACAAAGAAATGATCTGCCCCCTCCGACCTATTCCAGTAAGGCCATTTCGTCGCGATCAGCTCGATGGCGCTGCGCATCATTCGCGGAGACTTGAACGGCAACGGGAGACCCGAAGGTGTCAGATCGCAGGTCGGGTACACGGGCGTGTAGAACCAATCGGCTTCCTCTGGGTTGGAAGTCCGGACCGCGCTCGACAGCAGGAACCGGTGCATGAAGATCTCCGCGGCGAACATGTGGTTCAGGCACCTAGGGTCTTTCTTCAGCAGCTTCTTGTTGTACTTTCCGGGGAGATCGTAGATAAACACCTTGAGCTTCCCAACAGGATCATCGTCCAGCACATCACCAGCACTTCCTGTATTTCAATGGCCACAGGACACCATTAGTTTTGCCCAGAAATAGAGGAAAGAATATGCCAAGTTTGAGAACAGGGTCACATAGCACTTTGGTTGAACGGATTGTATCATAGGTAAGCAAGGTGCAGGTCTAACTGCTAAATGGCATGAATCATGATTGCCATAAGCAATCAAGCAACATGTTCTGACTACATCGACAGAAGTGTCAATAGCATTAAGGTTTGCAATAAAAGATGGTCTGAATTGAACAAGAAACTATGTAAATCATTTGGGGGTAGAACATTAATCATTTGCATATAATCTGAACCAGGACCTGTGATTCAGGAAGGAAAAGTGCAACCACAACCAAATCAAACATAGAAAATTCCATACTGCGAGGCTTGCTTTGGCAGCTTTCCATGAAGGACACAAAACAGCCTTACAGAAATCAAGCAGTTCGAGTTGCAGAAACTGACAAGGCGTGCCTATCAAAAGAGCAAGGCCCTCACCTGAGATCCTTTCTGTCTGGTGGCCCTGTTGAGCCTCCGCCGCGACGAAGAGAGCCGCCGCCGCAAGAACGGCGATGGCAGCCAAGCCCCACCTCGACATCTTCCTCTCGATCCCCACAAGCGTACCCCTCTCTCCAGCACCTGTGTCTCCTCTCCAACGCTCTCTCTCTGTCTGGTCTTCTGTCTGGCTCTGGTCTTGTTGGCTAGGCAATCGCCAGGGGTAGTTAAAGAGGAACGGGGGAAGGAACTTTTCCGGGAATTCCTTGTCCTACCAAGAAGCGTTTGGTGGTGGGGGATGGTGAGCGGGGCCTTTCCTAGGCTTCCTTGCCTCTTCCTCCTCTCCTTGTACACACAGAAAGAGCTTCAAGAAGAATGGATCCGGAATGGTTCATGTTTACTTCAAGGGAAGCGGGGTATTAGTATTTGAGCCAAAAGATGAGAGGAAGGTAGGGGAGAGCTGTCCCCTCCTTCCTGCTACTTTCCTTCACATTTTGTACACACCAATGATGAGCTGTAGATTAAGTCTACAATGTGATGTTTCCATGGAGGTTTGGTGAGGGGCTTACCTCCCCCCGTCAGTTGCCAGGTTTCTTTCCTCCTTCCTCACCAAAATTGGACACTGAACCTCTCACTTGTCTTATTACCTTAAACATGTCAACTGTCAACTCATATCTCTCTTTCTAATTGTGCTTTAGTATGTGATTAGAGTGCTCTATCCCACAAAGTCTAATTGTTTGGTACGTAATTAACTGCTACTGTATTTTGGTCTGTCATAGTCTAATTGTTTGGTACATAGTTAACTCCTACTGTATTTGGCTTTTCAGTTTCTTTCTCCAAGTCCCCTCTGTCACACAAATGTTTTCTGCTAATTAATAATGTGGTGATTTGGATTGTTCTATTGCACATGTGATGAATGGAATGGCCACTCATTGTCGTGAGTCATGATCCATTTTTGGCTCATAATAATTGCAGCCAAAACTTTTTACCATATATTTTTCTGCAAAAACTAAAAGGGAAGAGCATGATCCATTTTGGGGTATTTATAATTGCAGCCAAAGCTTCTTACCGTATTATTTTTCTACACAAAAGCTAGAGCTTAAGTTTCAAAATTCATTCCGTAGCACTCTCATTTAATTGGTTTTTTCCCAAGTTTCGGATAAAGGTTTTAGTGCACTTGGGTTCGGAAAATTCCGGTCTACCAAATCGCGAAGTGCTACAATGGCTTGGATTCTGAGAACCGATGTGGCTAGGTTTTTACCTTAAACATGTCAAATGTCAACTCATATCTGTCTTTCTAATTGTGCTTTAGTATGTAATTAGCGCGCTCACCGACAAAGTCTAATTGTTTGGCACGTAATTAACTGCTACTATATTTGGGTCTATTATAGTCTATTTTTTTTAAAACATTTGTCATAGTCTAATTGTTTGGTACATAATTAACTCCTACTGTATTTGGGTTTTCAGTTTCTTTCTCCAAGTCCCCTCTGTCACACAAATGTTTTCTGCTAATTAATAATGTGGTGATTTGGATTGTTCTATTGCACATGGGATGAATGGATGGCCACTCATTGTCATGAGTCATGATCCATTTTTGGCTCATAATAATTTCAGCCAAAGCTTTTTACCATATATTTTTCTGCAAAATCTAAAAGGGAAGAGCATGATCCATTTTTGGGGTATTGATAATTGCAGCCAAAGCTTCTTACGTTATTATTTTTCTACACAAAAGCTAGAGCTTAAGTTTCAAATTTTATTTCGTAGCACTCTCATTTTCTTGGTTTTTTTCCTGAGTTTCAGATAAAGGTTTCGGTGCACCGGTTTGATAAAATCGAAAATCCCCTCTAGTAGTATATTAGGAGCCTTCGGTCAATTTCTTCTAGTCCATACGTGGTAAAACTGTTCTCCCTTGAAAATTTGATGATTTGGACTATTCCATTGCACATGGGATGAATAGAATGGCCAATCCTCTCATTGTCACGACTCATGAGTCATGAGTCAGTATCTGTTTTTGTGTCCTAGTAGTTGGACCCAAATCTTTCTCCTGTTGTTAATGCTTTCCACTCAATGATTTTCTTTATCTACACAAAAAAAACTGTAAAAGAAAAGAGCATAAAGCATTAGCTGGTGATCAACAAGAGACAGGGGACCCAACCCAAAGAATACGAAACCGTGCACTTTCAAATCTTCAGCGTAGCAACGTGAGCCCCTCATTTCAAGCAAAAAATCTCACTTTTTATTATCTTTTCCTTCCATTAGGTCATGCATTATTGTACTTGTTCCTTTTATATATAAAAAAATCGTACTTTAGAAATTCCTGGACAGGAGAAGAGAACCACCGACGCATCCATGATCCATGTGCTGCAACTGCAATAGTCAATTGCTCTTTGTAACTACTAAACGAGCAGACTTCCGTCCATGTTACTGCAGGTGAGACGAATCAACGCGGAGTCAGCTGGCTGCATGTTTGTTTCTTTCGAATGTCAACACGGAACTCAGAACAACCACTAGGCCAGACGAAGAGAAGACTGTCCACGTGGGTGGTGTTTGGAAGGCACACATTTCGTATGACATTGTCCTTCTTGCCGTAACCGATATCGTAACCAGTAACCTAACACATTTTGTCCTTGAGGCAAAGGATTTTGTCCACCATTAAAATTATTTTTCAACCTTACAAAGGGATAACCACGCGTGTTAAATAATTTGTAAGAAACACTAGCTGAGCATAATATAGACACACGTAATACCACGGAAATGCACATTTGAACCATGTGCATATGCTCTGGCCACCGTAAAAATTATTTGAAAGTGTTAACAAAAGTTTGGCGCTCACATATCGATATTCTATATGCACACGCTAAGTTTCATGGATAATCGCTTATTTTGTGTCTTGTATAAAAAAGATAAAGAAATGTCTCACGAAGAGATTTTCTTAGCACCAATTTTTTTTTTTACATATGAATATCAGTGATATCTGTTTTTCATGAAACCACTTTAGGAGGATATAGAACATCAGGATGTACTCGCTATATTTTTTACCAGATTTTAATGACATTTTAAAATGTCAAGATGTACTCGCTACATTTTTTACCGGATTATTTAATTTGACATTTTAAAATAAGTTTAAAATGCATTTCAAAAAGCAGGCCACCAACACACACAACACCTAGTGAAGACCGGAAATCACCTACCTTCGAGATTGACACTTGCAGGGGAGGTGTGGTGTTTTTTGTTCTTTTTTTCTGAGAGCAATCACATATTTCATTAATCAAAAATTAAGTTACATGAAGTAACATATGTGGAAGTTAAAAGACAAACCGGGATAAAATGATTATTCTAAATTTGCAGATAAAATCATGAAAGATTGAAAATACAAGACGATCCCTAGGGTTTCCTGCAACTACCATAGCCAGCGGCCGCCGTCCAACTCCAGCGCCGTCGAGACGGACACATGAAGAGACGCCGCGCCTCCATCATTGCAAGATCCAAAAGAGCACCATCACCAATGAGGGTTTGTGAGTCGATGAACAGGCTTGCTGCAGCCAGTGAGGCACATGTCGTTGTGGCACGTCGACCGGGGGACGCTCCCGTGCTATCTTGGACCAAGATACGCCATCTCCCATCGATGAAGTCAGAGAAGAAAGACATATCCACCACCTTTGGGCCAACATCTTCGCTCCAGAAGAAACACCTCGCCCCGGCCGCCAGCGTCATCGCGGGTAACAACGAACGCTAGCGACACACCGAGAATCTGATCTCGCCAGATTTGAAGAACGGCGAGAAGACCAAGTTGTCGATCTGAAGGACCGATCAGCACACGTTGCCATCAACTCCGAGACATCGCCCAGAAGGTCATCGCCGGTGTGGGAGTAGAGTTGAGGCAGATTTATTAGCCCGGACGCCGCTCCACCACCTCAACGGCGCACCATAGGAAACAAAACCTAACCGTAACTACTAGGCCAGAATGGAGGAACATGTCCCCCCTCCCCCATGCCGCCATGGGAGCGGCGAGCGGGGAGAATGTTAGATTGATCTCCTCATGCGTGGGCCCAACGGTCCACCGGGCCCCTTTGACCCGCGCCCTGATCGGGGGTGCCCAACCCACTATGGTTGGCGAGCCCTTGTCGCCATCGCTATAAAGACAACTGGGGGCGTCGTCACGCAGTACGAGATTGACCGCTGTGCCGCACACCCCATCGACATCTGAAAGTATAGAGATGGTAAACCTAGAGGGGGGGGTGAATAGGTTTCTACAAATTTTAATTCTTTCTTTGCAATATTAGGCTTTGCGGAATATAAAGATGAGCCTAATGCAAACTAGGTGAAGCAACCTATATGAGGATACAACTAACTCAAGCACGAAGGCTCTCACAGGCGGTTAAATCACAAGTAAGGAGTTCGGTTAGAGATAACCGATAGCACGCGGAGACGAGGATGTATTCCCGTGTTCCCTTGCTTTGCAACAAGGTACGTCACGTTTGGAGGAGTGGAGGTCCCACGAAGGATTCCCCGCGCCACGAAGGCTCACCCTATTCTCCGGAGCCTATCCCACGAAGGAATAGCTCACTCACTTGTGGTAGACTTTGAGGTAGCCTCCAAACCTTCACAATCTTGCCCGGAGCAAATCCACAGCCCGGATGCTTCCGGACTCCTCTTGCCCACCTAGGGTTTCCAAGGAACCCTAGGAAGCAAGCTTCTCAATGAATACAAGGGGGAATGAGATTTGGCTTGGTAGAACGGTAGATCGGGTCCTCCTCTAGTGATTCCCGGAGGGATTTGAGTTTGGGTGGAGGAGGAGGGAGATCCGAGGCTTTTGGTGTTTCTAGCAATGGAGTAGGGAGAGAGAGAGCTCAAGAACAGTTCATAGTATGTTGCCTAACCCTTCCAAGGTAGAAGAAGGGGTATATATAGTGTTCTTCAAAATCTGGCCGTTGTCACTTGCCACATCAGCAGTTTCTTCGAGAAATCCGGTCAACCGGATTTGGCGCCGGACGAGCCGGTCCACGGCCGGTCGAGCCGGGCCACTGATCGGGCCGGCCGGTTTGCAACCGGAGCCGGGACCGGGACTTGACCGGGCAGGCTTCGCGGGCTTACCGGATGTCGCCCGGATGTCACGAGCGCAGAACCGGTCGCCGACCGGGCTGCTCGGTCCGGCGCCCGGTCGGACCGGGCCGTGGACCGGAGCGGCCGGTTCGAAACCGGGCCGGTGACCGGAACTTGACCGCGCAGGCTTCGGGCTTATCGGAACCTGCCCGGATGGCACGAGCGCAGAACCCGGTCGCCGACCGGGCTGCCCGGTGCCAGGGCCGGTCAGACCGGATCTGTGACCGGCCTGGCTCAGAAAAACTAGCTGATTTTTCGTCGAATTGGGGGGTCTCCCGTTGCCTTTTGTTCCATTGCTACACCATCATACCTCTTTGGCTAATACCTGAAAGTCATCTTGTAGGCATGTATTAGTCCAAATACTCTAGCACGGTGTCATAGATACCAAAATAATGGATAAGGGTAAAATACCCTTACAATCTCCCCCTTTTGGTATACGATGACAAACCGAGCTAGAGTAACACATAGATATTATGATAAGCTCTAAACCTTGATTCCATATAAGATATTACGACAGCTCCCCCATAATGTGTGCACTTGGAGAATTTGCGTTTGAATGCAAAGTGCACCATTTGTGGAATATGAGAAGCTCCCCCAATATCTTTAGGAAACAAGCATGGTATGGACAAGTATATCAACATATATAAGCATAAAGCATGACTATCCATAAAGCATGATTATCCTAACATAGAAGCACACATAATAGTCGTCCATACATATCCATACATGAATGATTCAAAGTAGCAAATGGTTCTTGAGAAATCAAAGCAAATACGCACAAGCCATATAAGATCCAAATAAAGCAACTCCCATGGCTTGTGACAATCAAGGAACCCCGTAGTTTCTAGGCTCTACTCTCTTCTCCCCCTTTGGCATCGGAACACCAAAAAGGCGAAGAAAAGGATAAGAGATGCTAGCGTCCCATCAATAGAACTCGTGCCCCGCGGATGGAGAGCTGCCACCACCATCCTCATCGTCATCCTCTTCATCATCATCCTCGCCATTGTCATCCTCATCACCTTCATCCTCTTCATCATCAGCAGGAGGTGCAGGAGCATATCTAGGAGGAGGACCAGACAAAGTACGAGAGAAGGATCAAAGTTCCGGAACATCTCATCGGTGAGAAGAGGCATCTCCCGGTCGTGTGCATGGACGAGGCTCCAACTCGGGGCCGGGAGGAGGGACGGGCATATTCCTAGCAGCCATGAACTCATTTTGGCGCCTCCTTGTCTCTTGGTTCAAAGAGAGACTTTGATGTGCAACATCATGGGTAGTTTTGCACATCTGCCATAAGCGGGAGAAGAAACGTGCGACACCACGCTGTGGGCGACGAGAGGAGCTGGAGCTAGCATGGTCATGGCTTGCCTTGGACCGGCGCTCAGAAGGCATCATCTCAGGAACATCTTGTCTATCACCTTGGGCAGGTACCTTGAAAGCATCCATCCGGACCCGCTCACCATGAGTATTGTGAGGTGCGGGCACAACATGGTTGATGAGCAGCTGAACGTACTGGGAAAGATTTGGAGTCAACCGCTCGCGAACACAGCGCCGTAGCTCACAGTAGATGAGATCACAGCCATCAATAAGTTTCCGGTGCTCAGGGTGACAGTAGTACATCAAGTTCAGATGATAAGCCCGGCATTCACTTGTATCGCCGGACTTGCTGATGAGAGTCTCACGGAAGAGCTTGGCAAGTATAAGGTAGGAGTAGTACATGCCAGATATGGAGGGAGGTCCAGGTGTGGGTTCCGGAGGATAGCAAAAGGCAATGTCCCCTTTGGTGAACTTCTGCTGAGAGTATATCTTGAAACCAGAAGCACTCCCTCCACCATACCCCAAGGCTTCACAGAAATCAAGATAGGTGCAAGTGACTTTCTGTTTGCCCGTCATCCAAGTCATAGTCCGGGCTGCATCATCATGGAAGAAGAGCGTGCGGTTGAACTGCCTCACCAAGGATGGACAATAGCACCCATCAGTAGGTGTCAGGCACATAAGATCATACAACCCCATCCTCCTCAAGGTCGCAACCACAAAGCGAAACTTGGTGGCTGCATACATTTCAATGACATCTTTGATGGCCTTGGGCATAACTATGGTGCCTTTCTTCATGTGCTCGTGGGAGTCATAGTATTCATCCCACATGACTTTATGTGTCTGAGTCCAGAAAAGCTGATCTCCCCCTTTGTAAGTGGGTTCCTCAAAGCGATAGGGGTTGGACTCCCTGAGTCTTCTCCATGCACCAATATGCACATCACCAACATGGAACTCTGGCAACACCTCATCACCATCTTGTGCTGCATGCTTATCTTTCCTCTTATTGGCAGTCGTCTTGGTGCGGCCCCTAGCTGAGCTGCCACCAGGGAGCTGAGAGGCACGACCACTAGAACGTCGTGGTGGGTGTCCTGCATACCTCCCTCTCTTGGCAATGGTGTCACGGTCCTCACCGCTCCAATCTCCTGTGAATAAGCAATATAGGGCGAGGAGAGCAATGAGGTAAGTGTACATGTCATCAGCATATATGAGGAAGCCAAAAGCATAGCCTATATTCAAGTGTTTCGACGAGATCATGCGAAAAAGCTGGGCGACCCGGCGCAGGGGCCGGTCAGACCGGACGACAGACCGGGCGAGCCGGTTGACCATCCGGTTGACCGGGCGGTGCGCCGGACCAGCCGGTCGAGAGGCCGGTTGACCGGGCTGTAGACCGGGTCATGCTGAGTTGTGATGTTTGCCCAGAAATTGGACACAAAATCATGCAAAAACTCACAAACTTGAACATAGATTATACCAGGGGAGTGAACAATGTGCATAGGAGGGGTGTGACACTCTAGGTGGCAAGAGGACTTACTAACCCTAACCCTAACCCTAACTTTTCTCAACTTTCCTCAACAATGGGCAATGGGAGAGGGAAAGCAAGAGGGAGAGGGATAGGGAGAAAGATTTACCCGAAGACATTGTCCTCTTGACCCAAGTGAGCAAGAGGAACTCGTGAAGAAGGCTTGAGGACCAAATCCCCACGATCTCCCAAACGAGCTTGAGAGGGACCAAATCCTTTGGTGAAGGTGCTTGAGAGATCCCGATCTATGAGTGTGTGAAGTTTGGGGAGAATCTAGTGGTGGGAAGTGCCTAGGGTGTGGTGGAGATGGTGGAGGCGGCGGCCATGGAGGTTGGAGAGGTGGGGGATAATGAGGAAGAAGATCCCCAAGGGGTATCTTCCTCAAAACATAACAGCCCGCAGGTCCGGTCGAGCGCCCGGTCGACCGGGCCAGTGACCGGACGAGCCGGCGCACAGGCCGGTCCGACCGGGCCAGTGACCGGCCAGAGTCAGTTTTTCCAAAAATGTGTCATTTTGCCTCGTTTTGCCCCTATTCTTTGTGTAAATGTGTGTGAGTGCTCAGATGATGACATGTACATATAGATAGATAGATGATGATAAGATGAGCATAGACATGGGGTTGGAAACACAAAGTTCTCTAGGCATACCCATTGGAGAGAAAATCCAAACAAGATGTAAATAGCAACAATGGGCATGATTCGAAGTGTATATCAAGAATCATAAGTCATTTTGGAATGATTTTTGCAATAAGATCATTTGGCCTTATATAGTCAAATCAATTTATAATGAAGGCTCAATGAGGGCGGGGGATTACTCCCCCTATGTGAAAGCGCAAATGTCATGAGACCTCGAAGAGACATGCTTGGGTCCATATAATGACATTGGGTCTATTTATGTTGCACACATAGGTATGCATCATACCAAGACATGGTAAAATGACTATCCCCATATGTGCTATGCCTCTAAGCTAGATAGCAAGATAAATGCAAGAATGTAGTGCAAGAAGTTAATCAATCCAAGTTTTTAGGATCAAGAATACCAAGTTCTCCTCTCAAGTTAACAAAGCGGGCTTCATCCAAAGGCTTAGTGAAAATATCCGCTAATTGGTAGGTTGTTCCCACATGAGTGAGATCAATATCCTTATTGGCAACATGATCACGTAGGAAGTGATGGCGAATGTCAATATGTTTGGTGCGACAATGTTGAACCGGGTTGTTGGCGATCTTTATTGCACTTTCATTGTCACAAAGAAGAGGCACCGTACCAAGAGACACACCATAGTCTTTCAAGGTTTGCTTCATCCATAACAATTGAGTGCAACAAGATGCCGCGGATATGTATTCGGCTTCGGCGGTGGATAAGGCGGTGGAGTTTTGTTTCTTGGATGACCAACTCACCAATGACCGGCCAATAAATTGGCAAGCCCCGGAGGTAGACTTCCGATCAACCTTATCACCGGCCCAATCGGAATCCGAATAGCCAATGAGTTCAAAGGTTGACCCCTTTGGATACCATAGCCCGAGAGTAGGAGTGAGAACAAGGTATCTTAGTATCCGTTTGACCGCCACTAAATGGCTCTCCTTGGGAGCGGATTGAAAACGAGCACACATCCCTACACTTAGCATGATATCCGGCCTAGAGGCACAAAGGTAGAGCAAGGATCCTATCATGGAGCGGTATACCTTTATGTCCACATCCTTCTCACCGTCACATGAACCAAGTTGCCCCTTCACGGGCATGGGTGTCTTCATTGGACTTGCATTGGTCATGTTGAATTTCTTGAGCATGTCCTTCACATACTTTTCTTGAGAGATGAAGGTGCCTTTTGCAAGTTGCCTCACTTGGAAGCCTAGAAAGAACTTCAACTCTCCCATCATGGACATCTCAAATTTCCTAGTCATCAATAGCTCAAAAGCTTTGTTATGATTGGGGTTAGTTCCACCAAAAATAATATCATCAACATATATTTGACATATAAAGAGGCCACCCCCTTTAACCCGCTTGGTGAAAAGGGTGGAATCGACCAGTACCCATGCAAAACCCATCATGTAATAAGAAATCCCTAAGGAACTCATACCAAGCACGTGGAGCTTGCTTGAGACCGTAGAGTGCCTTATGGAGTAAATACACGTGGTTGGGGCGGCATGGGTCTTCGAAACCCGGGGTTGAGCCACATATGCGGTTTCTTTTAGGGGACCATTCAAAAATGCACTTTTCACATCCATTTGATATAATTTGAAATTGTGGAAAGATGCAAATGCAAGCAAAAGACGAATAGCTTCAAGACGGGCTACCGGCGCAAAGGTATCCTCAAAGTCCATACCTTCTATTTGGGCAAACCCTTGCGCCACTAACCTTGCTTTGTTTCGTATAACAATGCCATTCTCATCTTGCTTGTTCTTGAATACCCATTTGGTCCCAATGACATTGATGCGATGATCCTTGGGTCTCTCAACTAGAGACCATACTTCATTACGAGTGAAACACTCCAATTCTTCTTGCATGGCAATTACCCAATCCGGATCAACCAAGGCTTCATGTACCTTGAGTGGTTCAAAACTAGACACAAAAGCATGATGTTGACAATAAGTGATAAGTAATGCATGGTGTCTACGAGTTACCACTCCTCTTGAGATGCTACCAAGGACTTGATCCACTTTCATGTCGCTTGCCCTTGTAGCGGCCTTGATCTTCCGGATGGTTCCTTCATGATCAATGAATTCATCTCTTGCTAGTACTTGATCATGAGGGACCATTTGAGCTTGATCATGAGTTGAGGATGTTTCTTGATCGTCATCATGATCTTGCTCCATGGAATGAGGATCTTCTTCTTGTTCTTCGGATTGTGACTCATCTTGAGTAGAGGATGGTTCTTGAGTTGCACATGATGGTTCGGCTTGAGTTGAGCTAGGCTCCACTTGTGGCGTGCTTGAAACATCTCCTCCATCATCTTGATCATCATTATGAACCTCCATGGGCCGGATGTGTCCAATGCCCATATGCTTGATGGCACTAGATGGATCATCATCATTACCCGCAACACATGGAACAACTTGCTCCACTCGGGAGCCATTATCCTCCAAGAACACCACATCACAAGATACTTCAATGGTCCCGGAGGATCGGTTGTAGTATCTATAGGCGTGAGAGTTCTCCGCATATCCAACAAATATACCCTCTATGGTTCTAGTTTCAAATTTACCGAGCTTCCCTTTGTTGTTCTTAACAAGGCATGTGCATCCAAAGACACGAATATATGTGACATTAGGCTTGTTACCGGTAAGGAGCTCGTATGGGGTTTTGTTGTGAAGGGGACGGAGGAAGATCCGGTTGGAGTAGTGGACGGCCGTAGAGATGGCTTCTCCCCAAAAGTTGTGGGGTGAGTTGAATTCACTCAACATGGTTCTTGCCATCTCAATGATAGTCCGGTTCTTCCTTTCAACAACACCGTTTTGTTGAGGGGTATATGGCGCCGAAAACTCATGCTTGATGCCCTCATCATCAACAAACTCTTGCATAGTGTAGTTCTTGAACTCGGTGCCATTGTCGGTCCTAATTGCCTTGATCTCGGATTCATACATACGTTGAGCTTTCTTGGCGAAGGTGATGAACTCTCTATGGGTCTCGTCCTTAGTCTTGAGGAGAAAGACCCAAGAGTATCTTGAGTAATCATCAACAATGACAAGTCCATACTTGCTCCCACCAAGAGTATCATAATGTGATGGCCCAAAGAGATCCAAATGAAGGAGCTCCAAAGGCCTAGATGTGGAAACAATACTCTTGATGGGATGCTTCTTCTTGAGTTGCTTTCCGGCTACACATGCACTACAAACACGATCTTTCTCAAAAGAAACGCCGGTTAGTCCCACAATATGCTCACCCTTTAGGAGTTGTTTAAGATTTCTTATGTTAACATGACCAAGGCGGCGATGCCACAACCAACCTTCGTCATGCTTGGCCGCCATTAGACATGTGGAGAAGGAGGGGCTCTCTTTCGAGAGGTCAACCACGTAAAGGTTGTTCTCCACATATCCAACAAGGACCAATTTGAGATTGTCACTCCTAAAGACTTGCACATAATATTTAGTGAAATATGAATTGTAACCGGCATCGGCAAGATGATATATAGAAAGTAAGTTATAGCCAAGGTGTTCAACAAGCATAACCGTCTCAAGGCACAAGTCCTTAGAGATTGCTACCTTGCCATACCCAAGTACCTTTCCCTTTGAGTTGTCACCAAAGGTAATGCTTGACTTCTTGTTGATATCTTCAATGAATTGATCAAGCACACCTTTTCCTCCGGTCATATGATTGGTGCATCCACTATCAAACACCCATTTTGGACCACCGGAGGAATACCCCTACAAAATCAAGTAGAGGATTTAGGAACCCATCGATTAATGGGTTCCTTTGCAATGGCAACAATATCTTTTGGTACCCAAATTGAGTACCCTCTATAAGCATAGCCATTAGGGGGGCCAACATAGTTAGCATAAACATCACCATAATAATCAACAAATAATGCATAGTGATCGTTTGGCCCCGTGCGGTCACCACTAGTGGCTTTGCCCCTTGAGGCTTTGCCATTCTTAGTGACCTTCTTGTTCTTATCTTGAGCGGGTTTCTCCTTCTTGTAGTTGTTCTTCTTGTGAGACTTGGGAACATATCCA
Source organism: Lolium rigidum (assembly GCF_022539505.1). Lineage (NCBI taxonomy): Eukaryota > Viridiplantae > Streptophyta > Magnoliopsida > Poales > Poaceae > Lolium > Lolium rigidum. The sequence goes on along the minus strand of NC_061513.1, from coordinate 40,412,040 downwards.
AGTCCATACTTTTGATTGTTTGACCTTTGCTTACTCAAGAGGTCATCCAATCCCATCTTGTTCTTAGCGGTGGTGAACTTTGCAAGTTCCTTTGTTAACCTAACATTTTCCTCAAGAATAGATGCATGCTCACAAGAGGATTCATTAGGATGGTAGTCGAGACCATATTTAGTCACCAAGGATTCAAGATATGCATTGGTCTCAACATGCAAAGAGAGTTCCTCTTGTAAACGAACATGTTCCTCAACAAGCTTAGCATGCTCACTAGTAAAAGATGTAGGGGGACTAGCATGCTTTTCAACAACAATGGGATCCTTCATTGATTCAAGTGCTTTCATGTAGGTTTCTTGAAGTAGGTCATGGTTCTCTCCAAGTTTCTTGAGCTCATCCTTTACAAGCTTGTTAGCTCTTTCAAGGTGGTCAAGATCCCTAGTGAGAGAAGCATGAGCAACTTCAAGTTCCTCCTTTGAGGAATGGAGCACTTGAGTCAAAGATTGAGCCCTATCAATAGTTTCTAGGTCCTTAACTTTATCAAGTTCATAGGTTTCAATTTGTTGCTTAAGGCCTTGAGATATGCACCTTTCGGTTTTTAGCTCTTGTCTTAGGAGATTGAATCTCCGTTCCTTTTCATCCAATTGATATTCTAATTCCTCAATGGACTCATCCTTTTCTTTGAGAGAGTCCATCAAGAAATCAAACTTGACAAGAGCTTTACCACGAAGGGTGCATCTAACATTGTAAAGTTCCTTAAGCACATTTAGTTCATCTTGAATTTCATTTTCATTATCAAGAACACTAGATAGGGAAGGTGGAGGTTCCATTACCTTGGTTTCCCTTGCCATAAGACAAGAGCCAACGATTGTAGAGGAGGAAGAGTCATCGGAGTCATCCTCTTGAGTGATTCTTGCCATGAAGGAGGAACCAATATCATTCTCCGTGGAGTAGTCCTTGGAGTAGTCATATGTGAAGAGTGACCCGGGCTTGGAATAAGCCAAACCGGCCACCCCGGCCTCCTTCTCCTCATCTTCTTCCTCATCATCGGACAAGTACTCGGCTCCAACAAAAGCTCTTCCCTTGTTCTTCTTGAATCGATCATTGATTGGGTTTGGCTTCAATCTTGGCTTGACCCCTTTGATGAATCTTGGCTTGTCTACCCTTTTCTCATAAGGGCACTCATTTGCAAAGTGGCTATCTTCATCACAATTGTAGCAAGTTCTCTTCTTCTTCTTGTCATTGAGAAGCGTAGGAAACTTTCCCTTGTACTTCTTGGCAAAGAAGGCAAAGTCGGTGACGATGTCACTAGTTGAAGTCATCTCCTCATCTTCTTCAATTTCATATTCTTCTTCTCCTCCATGGTCAGCTCTAGCCTTGAGGGCAAGGTTGTGTGACGCTTCATGATTGTGTGAGGCTTCATCAACACGGTTCATTGCCTTGAGCCTCTTCCCGGCTTTGGCCATGTTTTCATTGGCGGCCACATAGGAGACTAGATCATCGGAGTTGAGATCGGCACTCTTGGTCATGATTTGCAAGTTGAGTCCAAGGTTGGTATCTTCTTGTTTGACGGCAATCATAGCAATGACCTTGGATTTTATGAAGGCTTCGTTCATCTCGAATCCGTCATTGTACTTCTCGACACCAAGACCCTTGACCCTTACTTTCGAGCACCAAGCCTAGCATAGGCATCGAATACGGATTCTCCATCTCGAATCATGAACTGGTAGGCCTCTTGCTTTGCGAGTCTCATAGAGAGATGATTGGATCAAATCGGTTCCCTCTTGGAGTACTACGATCCGATCCCACAACTCTTTAGCGGAGACAATGTCATCAACTTGATCTAGAAGCTTGCGGTTGATGCCACTTCTAATCTTGTCACGTGCGGATGCATTGAGTTGACGGTTGTAGAACTCGGTGGAGGACAACCGAGTAGGATCTTGTGGCTCCCGATGTCCATGAACAATGAGTTCCCATAGCTCCACACTGCAGCTGCGAATATGAGATTCCATAGCAGATTTTCAATGAGGAAAGTGAGTTCCATCGTAATGGGGAACGGTCCCACTATGGTTTATATGAGGCATGGGTGAAGTGTTTCTGGGATAGCTATGGTCAACCTCATGGAAGGATTCTTTAGAAGCCGAAGCCCCACTAAGAGTTCCACCCGCGGTTAGGTTCTTAAGCATGGCGGTCATTTCGTCATTTGGTTTTGTAGCTCATCCTCCTTTTTCTTCTTCTCGGCATCATATGCCAAGAACCTAGATTTCATCTCTTTAACCGAAAGGTTAGAGTCTTCATCTAGACCCTCGAAGAGTTTATCCATCTCACTCTTAAGGCGGTGAAGCCCTTAATAAGAGTCCAGGCTACGATACCAATTGAAAGTATAGAGATGGTAAACCTAGAGGGGGGGTGAATAGGTTTCTACAAATTTTAATTCTTTCTTTGCAATATTAGGCTTTGCGGAATATAAAGATGAGCCTAATGCAAACTAGGTGAAGCAACCTATATGAGGATACAACTAACTCAAGCACGAAGGCTCTCACAGGCGAGTTAAATCACAAGTAAGGAGTTCGGTTAGAGATAACCGATAGCACGCGGAGACGAGGATGTATTCCCGTGTTCCCTTGCTTTGCAACAAGGTACGTCACGTTTGGAGGAGTGGAGGTCCCACGAAGGATTCCCCGCGCCACGAAGGCTCACCCTATTCTCCGGAGCCTATCCCACGAAGGAATAGCTCACTCACTTGTGGTAGACTTTGAGGTAGCCTCCAAACCTTCACAATCTTGCCCGGAGCAAATCCACAGCCCGGATGCTTCCGGACTCCTCTTGCCCACCTAGGGTTTCCAAGGAACCCTAGGAAGCAAGCTTCTCAATGAATACAAGGGGGAATGAGATTTGGCTTGGTAGAACGGTAGATCGGGTCCTCCTCTAGTGATTCCCGGAGGGATTTGAGTTTGGGTGGAGGAGGAGGGAGATCTGAGGCTTTTGGTGTTTCTAGCAATGGAGTAGGAGAGAGAGAGCTCAAGAACAGTTCATAGTATGTTGCCTAACCCTTCCAAGGTAGAAGAAGGGGTATATATAGTGTTCTTCAAAATCTGGCCGTTGTCACTTGCCACATCAGCAGTTTCTTCGAGAAATCCGGTCAACCGGATTTGGCGTCGGACGAGCCGGTCCACGGCCGGTCGAGACCGGGCCACTGAACCGGGCCGGCCGGTTTGCAACCGGAGCCGGGACCGGGACTTGACCGGGCGAGGCTTCGGGCTTACCGGATGTCGCCGGATGTCACGGGCGCGAGAACCCGGTCGCCGACCGGGCTGCTCGGTCCGGCGCCCGGTCGAGCCGGGCCGTGGACCGAGCGGCCGGTTCGAAACCGGGCCGGTGACCGGAACTTGACCGCGCGAGGCTTCGGGCTTACCGGAACCTGCCCGGATGGCACGAGCGCGAGAACCCGGTCGCCGACCGGGCTGCCCGGTGCCGAGGCGGTCGGACCGGATCTGTGACCGGCTCGGCTCGGAAAAACTAGCTGATTTTTCGTCGAATTGGGGGGTCTCCCGTTGCCTTTTGTTCCATTGCTACACCATCATACCTCTTTGGCTAATACCTGAAAGTCATCTTGTAGGCATGTATTAGTCCAAATACTCTAGCACGGTGTCATAGATACCAAAATAATGGATAAGGGTAAAATACCCTTACAACATCCCTAATCCGATCTGAGAGGTAGCGTTGTACCGACGGGAAGCTCCGCCGCCGCCACTACCTCGACCTCATGCCATCGCCCTCGTCCTCGCCACCATGTCCAACCCCTTCGGTTCATCAAGCTTAGGAGAAGGTAAACCTCCTCATCCATCTCTCTCTCTCGGAGTACACATATCACACAAACACATTTGTTCATAGAGTTAGAACTACCTCGAATCGATCTACGCTAGTCAATCCTAGCAGTATAACATGAGTAAGTATCAAGATCGTATATTTTCATTTCAGTCAATTTTTAACTGAAGCATTTAGCGGTTCGCTAAATTCAGTTTACAAATAATTTACGAACCTGATTGCGGTTGGTTTTCTTTTATATCAAAATCTGTTTTTTCTTCTAATATCCTTTATATGATCTTTTGTTTATTCATTTGCAAGTATCAATATAAGCAAGTCATGATGTTCCTTCGTCTGATCTAGGGGCTGATGCATTGCGCCCACAAACGTAAGGTTATTTAAAACTTGGATACAACCTCTTTTACCCTATGTATTTTTTTTTTTGGATTTTTAACTGTCCTTCATTGGAGCCTGAGATTTCATAGGTCAGGGCTGCAACCAAGAGAAAATCAAATTAGCATAGTTCCATCAGAAGAACACAATGGCATAACAAATACATTATGTACAGACAAGCAACTTAGATCCTAAAAGTCGCAACTATTTTGTAAGACGGGAACGATAATTTGTCATTCAGATCAAAACATAGGTCATAATATTACGGAATTTATAAAAATGTTAAGTTTTAGCATTGAATATATCCAAGTAATATATATTTTCTCTCTCTCAGTGCCCTAGGTTTGTAATCCTTGGCTGTACTCATGTATACTTTCTAAAATTGCCGCCGCAACACGCGGGGAATCACCTAGTTTTCTATAAATGTATGCCACTAAGGGAAAGTCATGAACTCATGACTGTTTTTTTTTTTTGAGGGTTTGATTTTTTTTAATGGAGCAAATATCCCTCTGATGGCTTGAAAAAAGCATGGACCTTGCATGGGCAGCTCCGATGTTTCAGGCCGTCCGTCCCTCCGCGCGTTAAGTCTGCCGGCCTGCAATGATGGGCCAGAGACCCAACCAGTCTAACCTGCGTTTGGGCTGCGTAGCCCATTAGGGTCCATAACCCCGGAAGTCTCTCCCGGCCCAGTGGTTTACCGTCCGACCCCTGCAATCGTGAGTATTTCAGACAACACACCGCGCTGACAGCAGCAGCCATCTTTTGCGGCCGCCCCCCTCCGGGGATATTTCCTTCCACCCTTCCAAATCCGGAAGTGGACACCCGCGCGCCGCCATGGACGCGCCGAGCGGCGGCGGGAAGCTGTCCCTCGCCAGCGTGGGCTTCGCCGGCGCCGGGGTCGCTTCCGGGGGAAGCGGTGCCGGCGGTGGAGCCGGCTACAAGGAGCTCCTCGTCATGGCGCTGCCCAAGGACGACGGCCTCGACGGCGCCAAGGTCGCGGAGCTTATCGGCGCCGGGCTGCCTGACATGGGGGGCTCCGTCAGGGTAAGGACACGCCACTCCTAGCCGTGTTTATTTGGTTGCCGTTGGTTACTAGGGCGGCAAATCGTGGCTATTTTGTTTTGCACCGCTAATAATTATCTAATCTGATTAACCGGGCGAACGGGACTCTGCTCTTCTACCCAATTGGATGGATGCGTTCGTCTGGTTCGCTCTAGGATATATATTTATGCAATGCTTCGAAATCATCGTTTTCATTTCGTTTTACGCCTCCTCATACGATGCAGTATAGCTGCTTGCTGTATGACATACTCCCGAATGGACCAGCGAAATTCAAGGGCGCCATAATGGAGTACATTTGATCTGTTGAAGATTTTGCTGTCATGTCACCAATATTGCACTCAACGCTTACTGAAATCTTTCTTTTGTCGAAGTTCTGCTAATATGTGAAACACATGATACTTTGCTATTTTTGGGACCATAATGATGTATGCAATCAATATGCACGTGACATGTTGGCTTCTTCCATGTACACCTAAATAATCCATACTGTATTACCTTAAATTGCTAGCTACTATTCGGTTTCGGAAAAAGCAGATGCTGACTTCCGATACAGGCTTGCTTAACATTGTTTACAAGTGGGAAATAATATTGAGAACCCGACAGATGAAATTTGTCCCTTTTTATACACCTTTTGCATCCATGTTAGTCTGCAGAGAATGATAATGGACAAGCTTCCAAAAGGTTCACCCAGTAATATTGATTTGAACTTCTGTTTTCTTTAGTATTTGATCAAGAGTTTATACCTTGGATACCTTAGGAAATGAATTTTGGCTGTCTTAGGGATATTCTTCATGACTCGTTTGGATAAAGGTGTTCATTTAACATATGAATCACCATTTCCACTTTGACACTTCTTATTTCCACACATCTTGGAGGCGCGCCCTTGCTCGTGCACTGATCTTTGCATTTGCCTCTTCAACTGCTAAATTGGATTTTGCCACATGTGCAAAAAGGACAAAACTGGTGTGACTGTGATGTTGCTCTTGTTCGAATATTCTGTTATTTACAACTCTGCAAATGGTAAACTTTAGAGGAAATTCTTAAAATGCCATCAAACGATTGCCACATCCCAAGAATGCCATCAAAGTAGCCGTCGTTATGAGAATGCCATTAAACGAATTTCGGCGTTCTGAGAATGCCACCTCCGTCACCGCTAGTTGACCGTTAAGTCTCTTGTGGAAAGACTATTATGCCCTTGATGCATTCTTCGAAGATTTTGACTAGACAATAACATTATCATGCTAAAAATATTCAACAGAGTTTTGCCTTGTTTTTTTTTCTGACATTTTGCAACATAATATGAACATGGAATATAATAGACATTTCAACAAAATACCATTTCACAAGTTCATGACATCATGCCCAAAATGCCACAGTTCACTACATCAGTTTATTTAATGACCTACATTCATGATTCATCACACCAATTCATCAACAATGCTTCCTTCTGCTTCCCACGGCTGGGTTTTGCTGCAGCTACTTTGCTCCTTGTTCCCATGGCTGGGCTGCTTGCTGTAACTCCTTCTGTTCATGGCTGGGCTAGCAGGAGCTAAGATGATAGAAATTTAAGACCTAATTCCTCTTGGTAAAAACATATACAAAAGGATCCAAAGAAGTAAGATTTCAGGAATTTAATACAGGAGGCACACTGGTTGTTTTAATATTTTCTTTGGCATATATTTTGCAAGTAGCCAGCTGTAGCAATAGCACTATCACCCATTGTGGTTAGCAAAAGAAGCCATCACGTTAGTATTCTTGCTCACAGAAGTGCCAGACCATATTAAACAATCACATTCGTAAAATGAAGTGTGCAAGAGACATCAAATCTATTCATGTAGTTAACTTACCTATTAACAAAACAGGACACATGACTGTCTGACTCATTGCAAGCTGAACTACTCTTGTAGTTAATTTACTTGTACAGAGACAGGTTCTCTCTCTAGTAGGACAGATATGTATGGAAGCATCTTCCCTTTGAATGGTTTTGTCAGTAAATAAAAACAAAAATATCTCTTGGCCACCTGCAAAATACATTGATCTTGAATACAAATGATCTGACAAGGGGGGTCCATATACCAGTGACCTAGTGGGATAATTGATTGATTCATTTTATTTGGTGGATCTGCCCAGATATTACTGGAGTATATCTTTAGTTTATTTCCCCAGGATCAGAATGAGTAGAACTACAAACATGTAGTTTATTTCACTCAATGCACGACCGGTGGTAACATCATTCATAGAATTATCAGGAACAATTACCAATTTCCATGTCTGCTTAAATTAGACTTTATTATCAAATGCATATCCAGCTGAAAACAATCATAATTGAGTAATTATACCCATGAGCTAAATTTTGTGTGCAATACCAAGCATACATGCTAAGAGACATAACTGAAATAGCTAAAATCAGAGCTAAGGATCTAAATTCTCACAACCTTTCATAATACTTAAGGAAAATGAATAGCCATTTCTTGCTACCTTGCGCAATTCCATGGCTCCACTGCCTCCAGCTCTTGGAAGCTTACTTGGAAGACGTGGGCGCCGCCGCGGGTCAGGTTTTTCACTTGGCTTGCCGGCATGGATCGCTGCTGGACTGCCCAACGCCTTGCCAGACGAGGCCTCCAGCACCATCCCCGCTGCCTCCTCTGCGACCAGATGCCTGAGACCATGCACCATCTCATCCTCGCCTGTCCCTTCTCGCGACAGGTCTGGCATGAGGTGCTGGCTCGTCTCCGCATGACCTGCCAGCCGCCGGACAGCAACGACGCCTCCCTCGATGAGTGGTGGCGCAAAGCCAGGCAGATGACCCCTAAACCTATGCGCAAAGGGCTGGACTCCTTCACCCTGCTGACGCCTTGGATGCTCTGGAAACACCGCAATTCTTGCGTGTTTGACAGAGCACAGCCCTCGGTACACGACTTGGTTCAGGAGATCTTCGAAGAGGCTGATCTTTGGGCTAGGGCCGGCGCGAAGGGCATTAGGGTAGTGCTTCCGACGACCTGGGATGTGCACTGTGTCATTCCTTGTATCTGTACCCCGCCTCCTAGGAGGCTTGTAAAACTATCTATCTTTGCAATGAAATGAAACGCAAAAGTCTTTTGCGTTTTCTCGAAAAAAAAAATGAATAGCCATTTCAGTACTCTGAAAATTTAACTTTTTTTAGGGGACGGCGGCACTGAGCAGACCTGCTCAGTTAACAGGATTCACCTGATTATAGGATCCGATTAAAATTTTGTCCTGAGTAGCCCCAAATTTTAGTTTTCCAAAACAATCTGTACAAACATGGATAGGAAACATCATAAAGGGAGTATTGATATGTGAAAGTGGGGCATGGGGAAGAGGGGGTGAGGCAGGGGGCGGACGAGGGGATGGTTCATGCTTTGCGTGTTTTTGTGCTGTGAAGCAAGGAACCGGTGCCCCACCGCGTTGGGAGGCAGCGGCCTGGTTGAGGTGGCATCCTGTAGCCAAGGAGGCAGCAGCGTTGTCCGGCGAGTAGGCGAGACGTTCCGTCGCTGGGAGGCGGTGTCCTGGTCCAGGGAACAGCGGTGGCGTCTAATTCGTCACATTGGTAGGCGGGGTGGCGGATGGGATGTGCTAGGTGCCTGTGGTGGCTGGCCAGAGATGTGGAGGCCGCACGTGGTAGGGTTAAGGCTGCTGACGTTGTTTAGGATGAGGTAGGTGAGTGACAAGGTTGGGTCAAGGCCTCAGTTGGGCAATTTGGATACCTGACTAAAAAACTGGCAAGTTTCTCTTTCGGAGTTAACGGTCAAACTAGGGTCAACTGACGGAAGTGGCATTTCCGGAACGAGGACACTCATTTAATGGCATTCCTGGAATGATGATTTACTTTGATGGCATTCTCGGAACACGGCAATCGTTTGATGGCATTTTAGGAATTTCCTCTGAACATTCAACTACTATCCGTGTGTCGGATTTGGTTACTGTATGTGATGACCTCCTGTTGATAAAATAAATATTTCTTATTTAAGACCAATTTAGCTGTAACAGAACACAAAGTGTCATCTGATAGAGTATCTTTATCTTACAGATACATGGGATTCAATAGTTGTGTAATCACTTTACTGACTTTGATGGCTTGCATAATACCCTTGCTGTACTTCAGCAAAGCTGCATAATTCTCAGCTGAACAGTGTAAAATGGACAATTTTAGTATATCATCGCAGCTATACTATGTGAAGCACTTGATGGGAGGCTTTTCTCTAGAAAAAAAGCTTTACATTTTTTTTATGATGTTGTCCATGGATTTGCTAGTGATCTTCCTGACAACCTCTTTTTTTAACCCACTGCAGGCGTTTTTTAGGACTAGAGAGGTTAGAGAATTTGCCAGCGGGGCCTTAGCTGGTGCTATGTCCAAAGCTATTCTTGCTCCCCTTGAGACTATCAGGTACTCAATTTTACTGGCGCAGCTTTGTCCGATTACTCATTATGAAGTATGGTGTATTTTTTACTCATAGCTTACTGAACCATTACATTTTACGCTTTTTTTATATTTGCTTTCTCATCTGAGGCTACTGCATGCACTTGGAGTTGAAGATCCGATGTGATGACAAAAATAAATAGCCCAACAAACTGGCATTAGCATTATATCTCTTTCACACGATATTGTGATTTCCCGTTTCTTTCTACTTCTTTGTTAAGCCATTTTTGCTCCGTCAAAATATAGTTGATCCAGTAACCTGGTTTCAGAAATTTGACAGAAAACTGAGCACTAAATCTTAAATTAAAAGTGATAACGTCAGCAACCTTGACATACAAGCTAAGTTTCTCCAGAACACCACCTTAGTGATGGGGTACAAATTTCAAGGCCTGCTGAGTTAGAAGTTGGTCTGTAAGGTATCCTTTAAGAAAATAACTTATGTTTCTCCATCCTGTTTTGTCAGTTTACTTTTTCTTTTCCATACGAAATTCTTAACTGGAATTCCGGGTTTCACTATCATGAGATAACTGAACAATATTCAGTTTTTTGCCCAGAGGCAAAGTCCAGCAAACACAAAAGAAAAAGAGAAACAGCCTACCAGCAGCAACAGAAACATGAGCGTCCAAAGGCTACCTGACCTACGGCAACCAAAACCATAGTTTTTAGCCAAATAGAAACTACTCAGTCTTCTTCATAACCTTCGACTACAGGTACCCAGGAAACATAAACTGACGCCAGGTATGATTACAGCTTCCATCTCCATTCCTTTTAGGTTCAGATCATCTTCGGAAGAATCTCCTACAGATCGTTGTCGGAAGATTCTCCAGCTTCAGTGATCCTCAGGTTGATGCCTCTAGTCGCATCCCTGTGAGCTGATAGAGCAGTGTCCTGCAGAATCTTTGCACCCTCCAGAATCACCTGCTTATCAGTTTCACCTTGAAGCCCTGCCCAATATTTCAGGAAAGGACCTGCAAACAAATTATCTTAGCTGGTGACTTGATGAACCTTTTTTTTTTTCAAAACAAGCTCTATTTCTAATTTTCCACATTGCCCAGCATAAAGCTGCCACACCAACACCATAAACATTAGTCAAATTCTTAGCATAATATGCTATCCAATGGAAGTACTTAGTGAAATTGCCAGGACAATTTGGAGCACCAATCTAGCTGCTGGACAAGTGAAAAATAAATGGTGAATATCCTCTTCTTCCTCACAGAACCTGCATTTTGTATCTCCTCTCCAATCTCTTTTGAACATATTATCTTTAGTAGCTATTGAATTATGCCAGATTAGCCAAAGCCAGATTTTTATTTTCTGTCGTATTTTGCCATCCACCGATATTTAAATCTTCCATTTACCCAAACCTCAGATAACTTCTTATACATAGTGTTGACTGAAAATAGACCAGTTTTAGACAAATTCCATACAGGTTTGTCTTTTTCCACACCAAGTGGACTAGTTAGGAGTAAATCCATCATCCGTGCTTGTTGCATTTGTTGATTTTCATCCAACCATCTTCTATAAGTAAAATTCAGACCTCTGTCTACTGCTTCTTTAATAGGTAATTCTTGTTGATTACAGATTTCCTACAAATCTCTGAACAAATTTCTTAGGGATTGGGATGAGCACCAAGCATCATCCCAAAAGCTTGTCATATTCTCATCTCATCCTTCTGTTTTCCAAATATAATTTATTAATCTTCATTATATCAGTCCAACATGAAGTCACCCTGTCTGGATTCCACCAGAGCAATGGGTTTATTTCTCACATATTTTGCTTCCTTTTTTATTTCCAATTTCCACCACCATTTGATAAAAGGCTAGTATTCATTTTTTTCTAGGTCTTTAATTCCCAACCCCCTTTTTTCTTTTGGTCTACAAATGATCTTCCACTTAATTAAATGATATTTCCTTAGTGCTACCACCCTGCCAGAAAAATCTGCTCTGCACTTCCACTAAACCACCATTAAAAATTTAAAAGTCTTGTGGAATCTAAACAAGGACATGTAATGTTAGAGTACATCATGGGCCTGGGCCCATTAGTCTTAGGGTTTGCTTAGGGGTCAAGTAAGCCTTGCTTGGGAGTCAAGTAAACCTCTCTATATATGGAGAGGAGATGTATCGATCTAATCAAGCAAGAATTAAGAAGGAAATCCCTTCCCTCTTGCCACCGGCCGTGGGCAAGGCCCCCGGCCGGCCCTCTCGCGCCCTCGCAGCCCTCTCTCTCCCTCCCAAACCCTAGCAGCCACATAACACTTGGTATCAGCTTTCCAGGTTCGATCATGTCCAGCCATCCCACCACCACTGGCCCGATGGCCACCACCACCGGCGCCCCGCCCAGGCCGGTGCCGGCCACCTTTACCGCGCCGCTTCCCGTCGCCCTCACCTCGGAGGAGATCGCCGGAGCAATCCGCGATCTCACCACTGCTGTCCAGGAGATCCGCCTCTTCCTGGCCGGTCCCTACGGGCCGCCGCCGCCGGCGGCGGCCGCTGCCGTGGCAGCCGACGCTGCTGCTGTCGTTGCCGCCACCCGACATCGGGCTGCTGCAGTCCCCGCTGCCGCTGTCCACCATCTCCGGGCCGGGCCCTACCTCGGCGCCGGGGGTCCCTCTTCTCCAGCAGCCGGCCGCCTTTTTCCCCACCGGGATGCTGCAGAAACAGCAGCAGCTGCCGCCGCCACCAACGCCGTTGCAGCTGTTGTCCTCACCGATGCTGTCCCTGTCGTTCGGTGGGCAGCTGCAACAGCAGCAGCAGCTGCCGTCGCCACCAACACCGCGGCAGCGGGCTGCTGCCACCACCGACGCCGTCCCTGCCTTTCGGCGGTGTGGGAGCGACCTTGGCCCCGGGCTCTACATCGACACCGCCCGAGATGCCCTGCCACCAGGTCCGTTTCCCTCCGTCGCCGTCACCGCTTCCGGCTTGGATCGCTATCCGCCACGTGTCGGCGGTGGTGAGGCTGCAGGCTGCTGCGCGCGGCCTCCTAGCGCGTCGGCGTGTGCGGGAGATGCGTGATCTGCAGTTGCAGCTCCTCCAAGTTGCGCATCGTTGCGCAACGAACCTCGATCTCGTCCGCTGCGTCGGGGATCTTGTGCGTGCGGTTCGCCCCACGGGCGGCGGACATGCTGTTTTTCCCGCGGGCAGCGACCTCCAAGTCTGCGACATCGACAGTCAGCTGGCGAGGAGAAGACATGGTGTCACCGACAGGAGCGCACCGCGTAGCACCACTGCATTCCGCCGCCGGCCGCCGCGAGGGCTCCCTTGGTCCCGATGGTGTCCTTGGGATCCAGGGGGCTGTAAACGCACAAGTTCGGCGCACGGAGGATTCTTGCCTTATCGTTCGGAGTCAAAAATAAAGAGTCGGAGTCTCATTCGGGTTAGCTTATTTCAGGTCAATACAATAGGCCGAGATGTAAAAGGCTTGTTTTTTAGGCGTTAGGTTTGTGTGGGGTCGAATCGTCGTTAGGTTGCAGCTCGAGGACGAGCTGCATGTCCAGGTGGGGTGTAGTGTTAGAGTACATCATGGGCCTGGGCCCATTAGTCTTAGGGTTTGCTTAGGGGTCAAGTAAGCCTTGCTTGGGAGTCAAGTAAACCTCTCTATATATGGAGAGGAGATGTATCGATCTAATCAAGCAAGAATTAAGAAGGAAATCCCTTCCCTCTTGCCACCGGCCGTGGGCAAGGCCCCCGGCCGGCCCTCTCGCGCCCTCGCAGCCCTCTCTCTCCCTCCCAAACCCTAGCAGCCACATAACATGTAATAAATCAGGACGCTGTTCAGAGAGAAATCAATCACTACCTTCCTCCCATCTAAGGACATAGATCCAGCTTGCTAACCATTAAGATGTTTCCCTCATTTTTCTTCTATAACTTTCAGATCTGTGATCCTTAACCTTGCTCCATTAACAGGCGCCCCTAAATATTTAATTGGCCAAAACCTCATTTGGCAATTAAATATATCAGCATATACTTCAATTTAATACTATCTTCCATTGTCAACAACACCTCACTCTTATCAAAGTTGATTTTTAAACCAACCATATATTCATAAAAGTATAGCAACGATTTTTTTGACATTAATAGCCATTTCCACATCATCCTTGAACAAAATGACTGTATCATCTGCATATTGCAGAGTAACCACTCCTCACCACTTCTCTTCGAATTAAATGTGGGACAACCCACATCTTAAACTTCCTTCATGTGCTTTTCTAAACAATCCTTGCCAAACTGTCTCCCACCATGTAAAAAAGCAAGGAGAAATGGGATCCCCTGCCTGACACCCTCATGTGTACCAAAGTAATTTCCAAGAACGTTATTTATTTTTACACATAGAGTTCCATCAATGTTGGGGATATGCAACTAGGTATACCACAGATGGTGGTGAGGCCTATGGCCTAACCGGGCGGCAGTTGTCAGAGAACAACAAAGGTCGGATCCGATCCAGAGACAAGCTACCGGATCCGGCCCATGGTGAAGGTCGGTTGGATCCGTGATGTGCACGACAAGGAATACTTAGCGTAGTCTAGGCTTAGTCGTATCCGGTAGGATCTCTACCCTTGTAACCCTAAATCCGGACCCTTTATAAGCCGGATCCTGGTAGCCCTTGAGGCACAACTCAACTCATTGAATCTCGCACAAGTTGCCTAATAATTCCAGACAAGCAGCAGTAGGGCCTCGATGTCGTCGTGAGGTTTCCGAAGCTGGGTTTCCGTCCCAGTGACTCGTCGCCTTATGGCCCCCTCTCCCCTCCATGAGGACCCCCTCACCGGAGTACCATCAAATACGCAATGACAACCAACAACTAATGTTTTAATCCATCCAAACAAAGTGGAATTAAAACCACGTTTCTCTAAACAAGTAAAAAAAGAAACTCCGAGCTTACCTTATCATATGGCTTTTCGAAATCAATTTTAAAAACGACCACCCTGTTGCTTTTTCACATTGGATTCATGTAAAATCTTATTAAGAGAAAAAATGCCATCCATAATATCCTTGGATCTTATTAAAGCATTTTTGACAAGGTAGAACAGCTTTATTCAGGACAGGATCAAACCTTTGAAAGAGCTTTAGGGAAAATCTTAAAGCAAACATTTAACCGGCATATTGGTCTAAATTGCTTAAGATTGTCAGCACCCTTCTTTTTTGGTATTGAAGTTATAATACCAACGTTTAACTAATTTTCTCCATTTATAATCTTAAAATGGAGAAGTTCAACTTGCTAAATATTATAATCGCATTTTTATGTATAGGCATGTTAATTTGTGCAGTTCATAGCAAAATTAATTTATCAATGCCAGATCACTAGTATTGTTGGTAATGCACTAGGCTACTATGCCTTTCTGATGGAGCAGTGGAGATTGTATGCTTTGTACCCATACGCCATTTTAAATTTATAAAGTTGATTTTCATCGAGCTATATGGTGTTAAGGTCTGTAACTATTATATGTCGAAGGATAATTTCCTTATAGTGGAGTGTTATAATGTATCATTAGGTTACAGGTTGAATGCTAATTACCCTGTTAAATGCATGTATGGCTGAATAACATCGTGGTATGCATTTAATTTCAGGACAAGAATGGTTGTAGGTGTAGGATCGAGACATATTGGTGGTAGTTTTGTGGAGATCATGGAACAAAATGGGTGGCGAGGGCTTTGGGTGGGCAACACAATCAACATGATCCGCATTGTTCCAACTCAAGCAATTGAGCTTGGGACATTTGAGTATGTAAAAAGGAGCATGAAAACAGCACAAGAGAAATGGAAAGATGATGGATGCCCAAAGATACAGCTTGGAAATATGAAAATTGAGCTGCCACTCCACTTGTTATCACCAGTTGCTATTGCTGGTGCAGCTGCTGGAATAGCTGGCACATTGATGTGCCATCCTCTTGAAGTTATTAAGGTTTGCTGAACTAAACTCCACGTTGACAGCCAAAACTCAAAACTGTTTGTTCACTCGTATATTCTGTGCTTGTTATGTGTCTCACATTCTGTATGTTTTATTTATGACAGGATCGCTTGACCGTCGACAGAGTTGCTTACCCTAGCATTAGCATTGCCTTCAGCAAAATATACCGAACTGAAGGTATCCGTGGTCTCTATTCTGGCCTCGCACCGACGCTAATTGGGATGCTTCCTTACAGCACATGCTACTATTTTATGTACGACACAATTAAGACTTCATACTGCTGCCTACATAAGAAGAAATCCTTGAGCCGTCCTGAGCTACTAATTATTGGAGCTTTGACAGGTAAAACAAGATTCCCCACCACCTGCAACTAGCTTCATTCACCACCTTTCAGTTAGTGGTTGAACTTATCTTATTATCTGTTGTGAATTTGCAAAAGGTGTTGGCATTTCTGCCCAAACAAATAAGCTGGGGCTTCAGTAATTAAACAAGTAGAATTGTGGTTCATATTTGGCTTTTGGAACTTGCAGGTCTCACAGCAAGTACAATCAGCTTCCCGCTGGAGGTGGCGAGGAAGCGTCTCATGGTAGGCGCCCTGCAAGGGAAGTGCCCGCCCCACATGATTGCCGCGCTATCAGAAGTGATCCGGGAGGAGGGCCTCCTGGGGATCTACCGCGGGTGGGGTGCGAGCTGCCTGAAGGTGATGCCAAATTCGGGCATCACATGGATGTTCTACGAGGCGTGGAAGGACATCCTCTTGGCTGACAAGGACAAGCCCCAGAACTAGTAGTCTACCACTAGTGCTGGACAACGCCCTATAATAATGCTGTTGTTTCGTGCTGTGTGGGCGTGGGAGTTCTGATCCTTTTCCAGTTTTCGAACCCCACTTCCACCTGCGCTGGAGCCTAGAAGGTTTAGATAGGAGGATGACGGTGTGTCGTCTTCTTGAGGCCAATGATGGCTGGGAGCATTTGTTTGCCCCACACTAACTTTGAATGCCTGGTTTTCGATGGGTTTTTTTTAACAGATGGTATTAATTCAGGAGGCTTCGGCCTGTTTGTTTAAAATTTGGCATGTTCCAGTGCGTGGTGTTCCTCCAAGCATCCTCTTTTACCTTGCTGATGTCGCTGCTGAATGCAGCTGCCTCGGTCGAATCCGCAGGAACATGGAAATCTTGGGTGATTGTAGGAAAGATCGACATTTCGTGTTACTATATAGAGGAGCTCAGAAAGCTCAGACAACCATTTTTTCAGTCACAAAGATATGGATATTGATGCATCATAGTTCCACATGCTTAGAGTAATGTTGTTTCGTTCCGTGTGGGCCTGCGACTTGATCCTTTTTTCAGTTTTCAGATCCAAATTCGTTCCGCCTGCACCGGATGACTGGGAAAGACTAAACTGACAAACCTCTGGCGGTTGAAAGAACAGGATGTACACACCAGGGTTGGACTAAGTCTCGGAGGTTGGATGACATCCCCAAAGCGGGTTTAGGCATGTACTACTGTCTACTGGAACCAAACCAACTTCTTTGGGATTTGTCCAAATTTAAATATATCTAAATACTATACTAAATAGTAAATAGTATTAGATACATCTAAATTTAGACAAACCTCGGACATGTTTAATGGGATGCAGGGAGTAGATGTTTCTTTTTTGTATGAAGAATATGTTCGGTATCCTTTCCGTTCCATAATTCTTATCGCAAATTTAGATATATCTTAACAGAGTTTACAAATAGATACTCCTCCTATTTATAAATATAAGATGTTTCACACATTTTAAAATAAATTAGATCTACATATTAAAGATAAACTAGATGCTTATTAAAATAGATGAATCTTAAAAAACTAAAACATCTTATATTAGATATTAGTGAATGAAGGGAGTACATCCGAATTCGCCACAAAAAAATATGAAACCGAAGGAGTACAAAACACATTGGTGCAAATTTCCTGCTTCGTACAAAGCCGGCAGAGGCCACGCGGTTATGGAACGGGGTAGCTTGTCGCACCCCTGCGTCATAAGGGCATCTCCAACGGGGGCACCCAAACCCAAAAACGGACGTCGGATGTGTCCATTTGGGTAAAACCTGCTCCCAACGGGGCAACCCATCTTAAAAACGGACAGGTGCAGCGTCCGGTCTGACCCAAAACTGGCGCAAATTTGGGAGACTTTTGGGACGAGCCGGACACGGGCGGGCGTCCATCTGTGGCCAATCTGTCCGGGTGAACAATCGTTCTGGCCCATTTGACAGAGAGACAAAGACAACTAGTAGATCTGCACTATTCTCTCTCTCCTCTGTCCTCCTTTCTTCCATGGACATTCGCCGGAGTTTGGCTCGCCTCCTCGACTGCCGCCGTCGCCTACACATGGAGGTCCCCGTCGCTGCAGCCTCTCTTTTTTTCACACCTGCCGGAAGTCGCCGGAGGCGAAACGAGCTCCGGGCCACCGGCCTCGACGCCGACGAGGAAGACAACGGCGGAGGCCTGGACGGAGCGGAAGAAGGCGAGGAGATCGGGCCCATCTTGCGCAGCCCCGCGCAACCACGCCGCGCCGTGGCTCGCCGCGCCGGCTCGCGCCTCGCCTCGCGGTGCTGCGTGCCGACGGCGGCCTCGTCGCCCCGCCGCCTCTCGCCTCGCGGTGCTCGCTCGCCGACGGCGGCCTCGTCGGCCCGCGTCTCTCCTCGCCCCGCGCCTCTCGCCTGGCCCCGCTGCCGCCGACGGCGGCCGCGCCGCCCCGCGCCTCTCGCCGCCCCGCGCCTCTCGTCGCCCCGCGCCTCTCGGAGCGGAAGAAGGCGAGGGAACGGACCTCCTGGAGCGCGGCGACGCGGGCGGCGGGCCTTGCCCTGGAGCGCGGCGACGTGTGCCTCCCTCGCCTGCGCCCAGCTCGCCCGTGGCGGCGGCGCGGCCGCGAGGTCGTGGACGAGGTCGGCCGCCGCCGACGACCTCCTCCGTGTCGCGTTGTCCCGGCCGCGGCGGCTCGTGCTGCGGCCGGGAGAGCGTGCGCTGCGACGGGCCTTGAGCTGCCCGCGGCGGAGCTTGGTCCGGCGGTCATCGTCCTCGCGCGCATGGTCTTCGCGTCCGACCGGGGCCCCGGCGCCGCGCCGCTCGACAAGCCGCACCGGCACCTCGTCGATGCGCCTCGCCGCGTGCCGCCACCTCTCGCGCCTCGCGCGCCCGCGTGAAGAGGCGCCCGCACCTCGACACCGCGCCATCCCCGTACCTCGATGCCGCGCCCGCGCCTCGCCCGGACGCCGGCCACTTTGCCTAGCTTCACCGCGTCCACGCGCCCGCCGGCGACGAGCACGGTGTGGTATCCACTTTGTGATGAACTAGTACTAGCCTACTAGGAATGGGTCGCAGCAGCGCGTTGGGGAATAAAAACGAGTCCCGGACATTGGGACTATCCGCGTATCCGCGGGGCGACCCATACGGATAAAAACGGACGTCTAAACACGTCCGTTTGGGTCACCCCGTTGGAGATGCCCTAAGAGGACCGTTCGGCGTTGAACCTGAACGCAGACAGCCAAGCCATTCTACTTCGAGCAGCTAGTCCTCCAGCCCCGCGAGTGACGCAAATGCAGTAGACCAGCTAACACTGACTCTGACTGGTTGCGTTGACTTGCATTGACCGGACTAAACGCAGAAAAGGTGACGCTGGCTGGAGCACATGCACTCGATGCCACGGCCACGCACTCAACATACGCACGCATGGACTGGAATAAATATACATGCTCGCTGCTGCATTGCAGCCTTTGCCAACTATTATAATCTATCCATCCGTAAAAGTATATCTTAGATTTGACTAAAGTTGGATGTATGCAGACATATTTTTGTGGTTAGAGGTAGTACTTACTAGTACAAAAAGCTAGTGGGTTTTGCTTGCCGCTCAGCTCACGGGACACTGTTCATGCACGGATGAATGGTATCTGTGAATGAACACTGTATTCAGCCCTATTTTTTGCAGAATTTTTTCTTACAATTTTTGTATTGCTTTTTTAATAATTTTCAGCTGTAATTTATTAGTACAATTTTTCAGCTTTGTCAAATATTTTACAGTCAGTGAAGATCTTTAGCTTTGACAGCAATTTCTCGATGTTAACTATTTAACATTCGTTAATTATCTATTTTTTCGAAACAACTTATGGCCACAAATCTTTAGCTTCAACACTAGCTTGCCCTACGTTACCTATCTAATAGTAATATTGGTAATTTCGTAGCAGTATTTTTTTACAATAATTTTTCAACGTACGTTAACTATGTGATAATAATTGTTTGAGGGAACATAATTCGTCTTTAGTACCATCAAGAGTGTGTCTACAACGGCGACGAGTTTGTTATGTTTTACACAACTCTTAATTTCAACGGTAGTTTCCAATGGTAATTATTCGATGTAAATTCCTCGATAGTTCATAATTCTTTGGCGGTAATTCCATGACAACATTTCTTGTTTTATCGTTCATCGACTCTTTTATCCGGAAAAAAACACTAATACACACTCTAAAAAAATAATTATTTTTCCATATACTACCCCTTTTTTCTCCGTTGACTTAGGAAAATCAGAACTATAATATTTGCCACATCTTTTACGCAGGAAAAATATTAACGGCTTCGTCTATGGTGACATTAGAAAAATATACTTACTACACCGCCAGTCGCCCATTTTACATGGGGAAAATAACACTGCCTTCTTCTATGGTGTCTTCGAAAAAATATACCTATTTCATCTTTCACTGCCTAAGCCGGAAAAAATACTGCCATCTTTCTTTATAGCAACTCCGGAAATAAAAATACTTCACCATCTACCATCCTTTTTAGTCGTTAAAACACTACTACCTTCTCTATGGTATCTTTGAAAAACTTGATCTCTCATCCGCCACCTGTCTCAACCGCGACACATTATCCTCGCTCCAGGTACGCCCTACCATCGTCCAATGACTTTAGCCCTTACTACCCCTTTTCCATCGCTTCACGATCACCTATGGACGGTGGAAACGAAATTCTAAGCCACGCCTAGTACTTCCACATCACTAAGCAGCACACCATAACTTCTGCATTACTTCAACAAGCCTGATACTACAGTATTTTAACCAATGATTTACATACCTGCGCCAACCTTCCTAATACTATACATGAAAGTTCAGCATGTTTGCTCTCTTGTCAGCCCATTAGGTTACTGTTATCACGTGGATGAACAATATTTTTGGCGCTAATTAGAGGAATTTTTTAGTGATATATTTTTGACGATAAATCTTTAACATAATTCTCCATCTTACTCGATAATAATCTTTCATAGGTAAATTTCAATGGTAAATCTTTGACATAATTATACACTATTAATTATCGTCCAATAATTATTTGATGTTCCACAAAAATGTGACGGCACATCAGTAGTAACTTTCATCAACAATTCTTAGATCGCAGCTCATTATATTTTCTCTGCGGTAATTATCCAATAGTGAGTTTTAAGCAGTAATACTCTGATTGTAAATTTTTGGCACAATTCTTCAGCAGTACTTTTCTACCATTATTTATCCAATGGAAATTCTTCGCCAATTACTCTTCAACTGTGCATGCATATTAAATTGTCAATATCAATATTCTTACCATAGCTCTTCAACCTCGTTATGCAGCAGCCAACAAAAATTCATCGAGTGAAGTTATCCTACGGTAATGTTTCAGCGTGTGTAGTTTTTTCTGCAGTGTTATCTAACAAAAAATATTCATTTGTAAGCTGTTATTTTTTGAAGGTAATTTTTAAACAGTAATTTCTCACCGGTTCGTAAATAATAATTTTTTGGCATCGATTTTTCAACTGTAACTCTCTTCTTCTAAAGTAGCTTGGGATTTCTAATGCAATAAGTTAAGAAAAAATACTATATTATTTGCCTGCAGTAATTATATGACATTAATTTTGGCAATAATTATCTAATAGTAAATTTTCAACGGCGGGTAAAACTTCTCAAAGGTAATTTTCCAACGATATTTTTCCAGTAGTACAAAAGTGATAATTCTTTGACATAAATTTTCTTACACAACTCTTCAGCCGCAACAGTAACTATCCAACAGTAGAAAAGTTAGATAAACAATTTCTCAGAAGATACACTCCAAAGAGCTTCAGGGTTCTCGTACGATGACTTTGAGAAGACTTTTCTTTTAAGCTTTACCACTTAAATAACACGGTAGCTTCATCGTTTTTCCTATTTAACTTTGAGAAGTTTTTTAAAATTTCCACCACTTAAATGGCAGATACACAACCATTAGAAAAACACATCCGAAGGAACTTTAGGGTACCCTACGGTAACTTTTAGAATACTTTGTTAAGCCTTACCACTTAAAAGGTAGATATACAACGGCTT
This sequence comes from Lolium rigidum, assembly GCF_022539505.1. Lineage (NCBI taxonomy): Eukaryota > Viridiplantae > Streptophyta > Magnoliopsida > Poales > Poaceae > Lolium > Lolium rigidum. Next base: position 40,390,085 of record NC_061513.1, on the reverse strand, counting down.
AAAAAGTACAGTTCAAAGAACTTCAGGGTTTTCCTATAGTAACTTTTAGAAGAATTTTGTTTTAAGCTTCACCACTTATAATATAGATATGCGATGGTTCAAAAAACACACCAAAAAACTTCAGGGTTCTCCTACTACTGTATCTTTGAGAATTACGCATCGGCTAAAAAACACACTCCAAGCTTCACCACTAAAAAGGTATATATGCAATGGCTCAAAAACACACTTTTCAAAGAATTTCAGGCTTCTCCTACGATACCTTTGAGGAGACTTTCTTTTTAAGCTTCCTCTACTTAAAGGCTGATACACAACGGCTCAAAAACATGCTCCACAGAATCAAAAACATAATCACTAACTACGTCTACTAGAAGATTAACATGACGGATGCAGCGTGCCCCCGCACCAATCTTCACCGTAGTTAGTTCCAAATTCAATCTTTTTAGAAAATATGAAAAAATATATAGATTCAGGGTACATGTAGTGAGTAAACCAGAAAAATGTGAGCTCACCTTTGGCAGCCAGTTTGAAGTTTGGCCCTTTTGTAACTTCCAGCCAAAAATGTTCTTTAATTTTTATTTTTTTTGAAACGGGGGGCAAATAGATTTTGCCCCTTTCCATTGATTAAGGAGAAGCAAAGAGTTTAAAGTTTACAAAGGCTAGAAGCCCCGACAAAGACAAAAGGTATTACTCTCCCGGCATGAAATCACCCAAGCACTTAGCCCCCGCTAAGACCCACAACCTCGACTCGGATTTGATCCTATCAAACACAATAAACGAAGGCGCAAGCTTGTTACGAAAGACTCTAGCATTACGCTCGCACCACACTTCCCAGGATACTAACATAGTGAGGAAAGCCATAGCTTTGCGGTTGGTCCTAGCATCATACGACATTCTTCTCCACCAATCCTCGATCGAAAGCCCCTCCCAATCTGAGGGGGTCAACTCCGGAATGCCCAACCAATCTTTAACCCGAGTCCAAAGACGAATGGTAAAGCGGCAATGAACGAAGAGGTGATCCACCGATTCCGTGACCTGTTTGCATAGTGGGCAAAGGCCGCAATTTGGCCACCCCCGCTTGGCAAGCCTATCCGCCGTCCAAATACGTTTTTGATTCGCAAGCCAAGCGAAAAATTTCACCTTCAGCGGGGCCCAAGCTTTCCAAATGTACTTATCCATGGCCGAGGCCGTGGACCCAAAGAACTGCAGCTCGTAAGCCGACTTGGTTGTGTAGCCGACATGCGGGGTGAGCCTCCAAATGATGTCGTCATCAATGTCGTGCCTAAGAGTGACGGTGTTGAGAAGCGTCCAAAGCTCAATGAATTGGCGAAGGTGGTCGGCGGTAAACGGTCTTCCCAAGTCAATCTTGGTGATCCACGCACGGTCATGGAGGGCTTGCCCAACCTTCCAATTTTTCCTTTTGGAGGAGTCGAAGATGAGCGGAGCGATATCTATTGGCTTTCTCCCGCCGAGCCAAGGGGCATGCCAAAAAGGCGTTTTCTTCAAATTTCCAACAGTGATCGAAGTGGCGGCATAGAAGATATCCATATCATCCTTGTTGCAAGGGTTACCGTATTTGACCCAAATCTTATTGGAGTCTTTCCACTCAAACCAAGGCCAACGAAGGCGGAGAGCCGTAGCAAATTTGTCCGTATGAAGGATTCCAAGCCCACCTAACCTTTTGGGGCGGCACACTAACTCCCAATTTACCTTGCACTTGGCACCGGTAGTAGTATCTTTGGCGGACCAAAGGAAGGCCCTTTGGAGTTTGTTGATGAATTTGATAGTCTCGGGCGGAACCATAAGCGGCGTAAGGTGATAGATGGCTTGAGAGGCGATGACGGATTTGATCAAAGCGGTACGGCCGGCCGTGATGATAAATTTGCCATTCCAAGATGGTAGCTTGCCGGCGCACTTGTCCTCAAGAAATTGGAAGTCGACCCTCCTCAAGGAGCGAATCGAAAGAGGCAATCCAAGGTACCGCATAGGAAAGGAGGTTCTTTAAAAAAATGAAAAGTCCAGTAATTGAAACAACGAGTAGTGGAGTAAACTGGGAAATTTCACATTATTTTTCCAAGTTAAATTGATGCTTTTGTAACTTCTCCCCAAAATTTAACCAAAATAGGAACTTTTCCAAGTTACAATACTTGTGGTTTTGTGAAACTTGCACACTTTTGAACCGCACAGCTGTTGTACAAGATCACAATGTAAACATGAACCATCCCGTTACGCACAATTAGGAATTGAGAAATAAAGCAATATGGAACTTCTTGTACGAAATTTTGGCAAAAGTTTTTTCTTGGTCGTGTGTTGAATCTTATGCATTTTAACTTTGTGGAAAAAAAACTTTGCATACAAGCTCCCTTTTTTCATTGTTATTTTCCTTTTCGTTGGGTCAATAACCAAATGATGGGAAAAGAGAGTCCCAGCCAATATTTTCACTAGACAGTCCATAGAGAAAAACTGTGGCTGAGAATAAACACATCTAGCAAAGTGCCATAGGTATCGCGATTGCTGACTAAAAGAAGAGAGAAAAATCACAAGAAAACAAATGCTACCCACGCACAAGAAACGAAGAAGTCCCTGCCCTGCCCTGCAGTGCACACCTCTCGCTCGCCTAACAACTGGTAGAGCTCGAGCGCGCCAGCACTTGTCGTCTCGCTCCCTAGTCCCTATCCTCCTCCATTGGTGAAGGTTCTCCCTTGAGTTGCACCACCGTCTTCCTCCCATCCGAGCTCCCGCTATTCCTCCACTACTCACTGTACCAGTAGGCTGCGTCCCGGCGTTGCCTGCTAGATCTCGGTGGAGGAGCTGAGGAGATCTATGGCGAGCAGTGTTGGGGGAGATGCTGGGGAAGGGGAGTGGCTCAAGGTCGCTGAGCTGAGAGCCATGGCCGAAGCCCAGGACCCGCATGTTAAGGTACGCGCACGGCGCACACGATACTCCGCTTCTTCTTTCATGCTCGATCTGTTTGACAGATACCTCTGCTATCATTATCATAACCTCTGGCAGTATGTGCAACTAACCTTTGTTTCAAAAAATAATGTTCAACTAACCTCCACCTGAAATTTGGTGCCCTTTCCTCGCCCGGCCAGCTGGTCGATCTGCTCTTCTCCTGGACTCTGGGAACATGTAGAAGGTACAACAGCTGATCACTACTAATCTGAGGGAGTAGTGCAAATTATGGGTGGCAATATCGCCACTAATAAAAATCGTTAGCGGTTGAGATCGCTGAGATCTTGCCATACCTAAATTAACCTAGAGATGATGGCTTCATCTTAACATATTGATCGTTGACTAAGAGTCGCATATGGCATCCCGTGAGGTGAAAGCACGGCCCATATGGCATCTCTAGCCGATCCCTCATAATTTAGTCCTCTATCCAACACAGTATTTTTTATCTTTCTATATTTGCTGATCTGAAGAGAAGGAGTTTCTACCCATTGCACTATAATAAACTTCCTATTTTGTTTTCAACGCCAAACTGATGGAACGGTACAGATGAAATAAAAAACACAACTATAATGTGTTGTGGAATAGCCAACAAAATCATCTTGCAGGTGAGCGTGCATCTCTCGGATTCTCGATGCATGGATGCGCTGCAAGGAATCTCTGCATCCTAGCTTCCAATACTCAGCAGGGCCACAAATAATGGCAAAGCCCTCCTGAAGCACACCGGAAGCTCTCTCCACGTTCTTCCTTGTTGACTCTTGCATCATTGCAAAGTGAGATATCCTATGGCTCTTAAGACGCGTGAGTGTCTTCAAAAAGGTGGCCCATGGAGGATCGATGGCATCTGTAGGATAGTCACTCATCGTCTACTAACGGCCATTGACTACATAGTTGCAAGGAGGAACATCTCCAGCAACAAGTTTCGAGAACAATGGTGACCTTGATAACACATTCAGATCATTATGCGAGCTAGGAAATCCAAAGAATGAATGCCAAATCCAGATTCTTTGATGACGTCTCAAGAATGATTGTTGGATACCAACGTTTCCATCTCGCAGGATAATTCTTCATTGTTCAGTGCATGCAATCTATTGATCCAAGCATCCCAGGACATTCTCGTCCTGCACTCTCACACAAGAGTCTCTTGGTGTCTTCATCATTAGGTGCTCCGGTTCAAAGATCTCATTCACGAACTATGTGTACCTTTAAACGCCTACAAGACTGTATCTTCCCCGATGCGGACATATTCGTCAACGACAACAGTTGAACACCCATAGGCAAGCACTCGAACAGCCGCAATACACTTCATCAATGGGCTTGCAGTGATGTCCCCTGATGCACTCCTCCTCAACTTAAACCAGTTATCATGCTTCTTCACGGCTTTTTCATTAGTGAGGAAGAGACTCTTGTGCATCTGAAATTGTCGCCGAAAATACTTCTCCCGATAGATTGCACTGGGTTGAAGTAATATCTCATAAGTTTGGTGTGGCCATCCGCTCTATTTTGGTTGATGAGTTTCATCGCTCAGGATCATGGGTATGACCATGTCGAAGTCATCACTGTCTTCCTCCTCCGACCAAGAGTCGTCGAAGATAAACTCCATCAACCACTTCATCTACATTATGCAATTGCCTATGTTAAATTTGATCGAAGAACCAAAACCAAAATCAAAATAGCAAAAAAAAAAAAAACTCGCGTGGCCAAACAGTCGAACACTTGGGGGGTGAAGCAGGTGAGCACATCGGTTTGCGATGTTGAGCTAGTACCGAAGCTGCACGTTGGCCGAAAGGGTTACAAGACAGCCGGCGGAGCTCGGAGGACGAAGGTTCAACTCCAACCTCGGTCGTCGGTTGTACACCAAGATCGCCGCGGCTGAAGTTGGTCGATCAGGATTTCACGGACCTCCCCCGATTTCGACACCGCGTAGCTCCATCACGGCCGGCTGACGGCATCTCCGTACGCCAGTAGCTCTGTTTTTGTAGCAAATTGAACTCCCCCCCGGCTCCGTTTTGCACTAAATCAAAATAATCGACGCACGGAGGCGGAGCTACGGGTCGATCCCAACGACGACGAGCGAATCTAAGTGGGGTGGGAGGGAGGTGGAGGCTGTGGGGTGTCGGCGGAGTATATTCGTGGCCAGTAGAAACGTCGCTAGCGATGTAGCGATGTGTACGGGGAAGAACGCTGGCGCGGGTTGTAGAGCCAAACTTCCTCGATACAGGCTTTCACCCCGTTTTATAAATAAAGGTACCTACAGTTGGACCTATAACTTTTACTCTTCTAAACTGTATAAGTGTTCGGCTAGGTCCGATTTAGAGAAGTAATTTTTTTATGCGGGTAAAAAGGAGCCTTAACACTCAGCAAGGGTTACAAGACGATCATTCTTAAGATTCTGAAGAATGTCACGACCTGAACCTAATGCTCGGTCACAAAGACATTACAGTTCTAGTACTATTGCGCCCCAGGTAATTAATAATGAAGTGTTTATCATTAGCAAAATTTAGAAGTGCGACATTGTTTAAGAAACAACAAATCCGTTAAGTTAGTAATTTTGTCGCTGGACCTCTGCGTGCAGGAGGTTGACAACATGACGCTCCGGAGGTTCCTGCGAGCGCGCGACCACGACGTGAGCAAGGCCTCGGCGATGCTCCTCAAGTTTGTGGCATGGAGGCGGGAGGCCGTACCTGGCGGTGTCATGCCGGCGGAACAGGTGCGTAGAGAGCTCTCAGACGACAAGGCCCGCATGGGCGGCGTCGACCGCGCCGGTCGCCCCGTCGTGTTCGCCTTTCCGGCCAAGCACTTCTCTGCCAACCGCGACATGGCCGAGCACAAGCGTATGTAACATCTCACCTTTATTTACTCGGATGATCTCGGGAATCAAGGTAATGTCATGAAAACCTTCTTCTCGTTTGTGCAGGATTTCTTATCTACTTGCTGGACAAGATCTGTGCGAGGATCCCTCGAGGGCAGGACAAGTTCATGTGCGTGGTGGACCTCAAGGGGTGGGGATATGCCAACTCCGACGTCCGGGCCTACATCGCCACCATCGAGATCATGCAGAGCTACTACCCGGAGAGGCTGGGCAAGGCGCTCATGGTCCACGTGCCCTACATCTTCATGAAGGCCTGGAAGATGGTGTACCCCTTCATCGACACCAATACCAGGGCCAAGGTGTGGCAAGAAACCCACTGATTGTTCAAACAATGTTAGACGTCGCTCTCTCGTTGATTAACTGTTTGCGCACGTAGATCATGTTCATCGACGATAAGAACCTGGATGAGACGCTGCGGCAGGAAATGGAGGAGAGCCAGGTGCCAGAGATCTACGGCGGGAAGCTAACTCTGATTCCCCTCGCCGACGACTAGCTTCCTAGATAGATCGATGCACGCAGTATGTATGTCATGGCCTGTAGGGTTCAGGCTCGACAGAGAAGTGCTTGCTTCTTACGAAAATTAAAAGTAAAAGAATATGTGAAGAAGCAAAGCTATGTTCGCAGCTAAACTTAGCTATCAGTCCCTTCCGCCTAAAGTAAACATGGCCGGGAAGAGGGAAGGGAGACAATAAGAGCATCTCTAGTAGAGCCCAAAAAAGTGCAAACCGAAAAAGTGGTTTTCAATCTTCCGAAAACGTAAGTTCGTTCGATTTTAGCAGTGGCCTAGATCAGAAACCGTAAAAATGGAACTGAAAAGCGGAATTCAAAATGGTGCGGGTAAATTAGGCGATGATCATAGTTCGACATGAAATTGATGCTTCAATCGAGCATCAAAACTTACATTGTTCGATAAATTAAACCTACATTACTGGTACACCGGCGAGCGCTACCTAGCTAAAGCAAAATGCGGCCAATATAGTGACCTACGCGCGCGGCGGTGCCGGTGGTGGTGCAGCGTGTCGGTGGCAGAGGGCGCCGATGCTGTCGTGGACGATCTTCACGCGTCGTCGGCGTCAAGCTCGACTATTTCGAGCTTGACGCGGCGGACGCGGGCCTCCCGGCGGGCCGCCTCGTATTCACGGACCTGGCGGACGGCGTCCGCCTCTTCCCGGCGGAAGAGCGCGCGAGCCTCCGCCTCGCTGAAGGCCTTGGTCTGGGCGAGAATGGCCTCCTCCTTGTCGCTGCCGGCGGAGATGGTGGAAAACCGCGTGGGGACGAGGTCCGCGTCATCGCTGCTGTCCGCGACGGGGGCACGGCTTGACTGGCCGGACGAGGAGCCCTCGCCGGTGTTGCCATACCTGGCGAGCTTCCCTGGGGGCGTGAGCCCCCAGTTCGTCCACCGGCGGGCGCTGCGCTTGCACGCGCCCTCCGACCGGTTCCACTTGCGCCGCTCCGCGTCGGTGCGGAACACGGGCGGACGCGGCGGCGAGTCGCCGCCGCCCAATCCCGTCGGAGCCGCCACGGGATGCCATCGCGCACCGGAGGGCGCTGGATCACTGCCTGGGGCTCGCTGGATTGCTCGCCGGAAATGGTGCTTGGCGGCGGCGGAGGGAGAGGAACGACGGAGGGGAGTAGGGTTTGCGAACCGAACTCCCCTCCGCGAACCCTTTTAATACGGGGCGTGCGGAGAGTTTCTCGGGCCCCTAAACTTCTTTTACGAGCCGGCCCATCTTTTCGAGCTCCGTTCCGCGGCAGATTCTGCCCGAACCCGTAAATCCGCCAGAAAAGTTCAGTTCCGACGGGATTCACGGGCTCTGTTAGAGATGCTCTAAGGATAGGACTGAGTAGGTCGAGAAGCCCCTTCGCCCCGCGTCGCTCCGCCCGGGTGACTCGGGCAGCCCAACCTTAACCATCCCCCTTGTAAAATGGGCCAAGGTCAGCCACTGAGTAGGAGATCATGTTAAAAGAATCATATCAATAAAGCAACTCATTTTTAACTCACACTTATTAAGTCACAGCTTTCCAATACCTTGGATATTCCTAGATTGAATATTGGTTTTATTCGCATCTCGCGGGAAAATTTCTATTTTCTATGCCCGAATCCCACCACATCTTCATCAATCAAGCCTCCAGTGAAGTTGACGGGATCTCCTACTCCAGCCGAAGAAGAAGGCCGTCTTGTGGGACCGCTTGCTTATGCAAGGCTCCGGCGCAACTGTGCAAGGACAATCTATGGGGCGCATCTGGTGCTGACTCGGTTGAGGCCACACAGTGGCCGCTAAGTACCCGGTAAAATCAACACCTAGCAGCCACATGCATGTCAAACTCGAACAACACCGCTGGCGTTGCGTCGAGTAAGACCCGAGCAGCATGGCGGACCACACAGCACTTCACCCCGCTCCTAGGCGAGCCTGCTGCTAGGGAATTCACCCTTAACCTAGAGCCGCTGCACCTGCCCGCCATGGACCTCACGCATCTGGAGTTGCCGCTCTCTGAAGACGAAATCTGGGCCGCCATTCGTGCCCTCTCAGCGGATAAAGCACCGGGGCCTGACGGATTCACAGCCAGGTTCTTCCAAACTTGTTGGTCAACTGTCAAGGACGCGGTCATGAGAGCTGTTAGCTGTTTTGACTCTGACGATGCCAGGGGCTTTGCACGCCTAAACGATGCATACATAACGCTGCTTCCGAAGAAGGAGGGGGCTGTTAGCGTGGGGGATTTTCGACCTGTCAGTCTTATTCACAGTGTCGCCAAGATCGTTGATGTCTACAGGTGCTTCTATTCTTGTAGACAGTGTTGGGCCTCCAAGAGCAGAGGTTTGTAGAACAGCAGCAAGTTTCCCTTAAGTGGATCACCCAAGGTTTATCGAACTCAGGGAGGAAGAGGTCAAATATATCCCTCTCAAGCAACCCTGCAATCACGATACAAGAAGTCTCTTGTGTCCCCAACAAACCTAATACACTTGTCAGATGTATAGCTGCACTAGTTCGGCGAAGAGATGGTGAAATACAAGTAGTATGGATGTATATGAGTGGTAATAACAATCTGAATAAAATATGGCAGCGAGTAAACATGCAACATAACAGTAAATAAACAGAGATTCGATGTTTGGAAACAAGGCCTAGGGATCATACTTTCACTAGTGGACACTCTCAACTTTGATCACATAATAAAACCACTCTACACTCTCTTGTTGGATGATGAACACCACTAATTGCGTAGGGCTACAAGAGCACCTCAATGCCGGAGTTAACAAGCTCCACAACATTCGATATTCATATTTAAATAACCTTAGAGTGCATGATAGATCATTGCAATTACACCAAGTACTAACATAGCATGCACACTGTCACCATCACACTATGAAGGAGGAATAGATCACATTGACATAGGCATCCCAAATGGGCCTGCCTAATATAGTACCCGGGGTTTATTGAAGGCCCACTACCCGAAGAATAAGAAGACTCGAGAGCCCAAGATGTATTTAAGGAAAAGATAGAGTTGTAATAGGAAGTGTTATTTGTAATCCGGCGGGATGAGTTAGAAACCATCCCGGACTCGTAATCCTTGTATAGCACGAATCCCTCGGCTCCACCTATATAAAGGGGGTCGAGGGACGAGAAGATCATCGAATCATTGTCCGCAAACCCTAGTTTTCATATTCGTCGAGCACTTTTCGTGCTGAAACCTTCGAGATCTACTTGCCCTCTACTTCTAACTAAACCCTAGCCTACAATCCATAGGCATTGATAAGTTAATCCCTCGCCAATTGGCGCCGTACGTAGGAATTAGAGGCGTAAGGATCCGATCTCGATGGCACGTTCAAGATCTTCGACATCGTCAAGCGGAAGCAACACCATGGATCGAGGTAAACGGATCGCTGCTGGTCTTGCTGATTTTGTTCCTCACCCACCCTCCCGTTTGGATGCATATGCGTATCCGGCGGAGCCCTTGGAGATGACGTTCGGAAGGTTCCACTTTCGCGTCGAGAAGGAAGGATCGTATCGTATCGAAATTCCGATTTCGTCGGGATCGTCGGCGGTCGATTTTGATTTTTCAAGCTATGCATCGTCAACTGAGTCAGAAGAAGAAACTTCGACAACACGTTACGTCAGCATCAGAGCAAGAGAGAAACTCGCCAAGACCTTCAGCAACGCATCGTTTGAGTCATCTGCGGACTCATATGTAAGCGATGGCTCAAGCGATGCCGACAGTTATGACTTCATCGACAAATCTCTCACAGTTGGCAAGGTCTTCATCAATCTCAACAATGATGTCACCAAACCCAACATAGATCTGAGTACAAAATATCATCAGATTTATGCTATCGAAGATCAAGAGGAAACATCGGAGGCTTTCGACCAGTTGGGAAATCCTTTTGTCGATCCCTCGGATCTAAGGAGAGGTATGGGCACTAAATATGTCGGGCCCACACCACGCGTCGAGTCCAACTTCCACGAGGCAGCCTGGGATAGAGCGGCAAAAGCCATAGATGGTTCGGAACCAATGACGACAACGACTACGGCTCAAGAACCGCAAGCTTATCAATATATGCTCGCACGAACCGCCCGAGAAATAGAAAAACGAGACGACTCGAGTTGAACAGGAGAAAGGAGGCAGCTACGCATCCGGCAGGGAGAAGGGCAGATCTGAGTGGACAATCTAGAGTTTCGGGTGATAGCCACAGGGAGGCTCGGAACGAGAGGAAGATCAAGGTTACAACACATACCCGAAGCGGAAAGAGAGTTCTTGGTTCAAAACCTCGACATGTCTTTTATGTCGATAGATACAAGGGAAATATTATCCCTAAGACACCGGAAGCTGGGTATATGGCGACACAAGCTTACATCCTCGCATCCAGGCCACCCCGGGAGATCCAAGGGAAACATTATACAACATGGCATTGGCAGGGGTTGGAGCTATGGGAACGGCGTTCGTAGCAACGCCTCCCGAAGGAGCGACAAGGCAAAATAGTCCACGACCTGCGGCGAGAACGGCGGCAGCTCCGGAAGGACCAAGTGGAGCAAGAGACACAGGAGTACAAGCGAGGGTCGATAGAGCAAGGCAAAACGAAGAGATCATCGGCGGTCCCGGAGCTTAATGACGAGGATATGTGCGGTCTACCGTGCTTCACGAGAAGAGTCCGAAAAACTCGAGTCCCCTCAGGATTTAAGTTACCCGACCACTTCAAAAAGTTTGACGGCCTGCAAGATCCGGAAGACTGGTTAATTGATTACCTCGAGACGGTGAAGCTAACTGGAGGAACTAGAGCAACGGCGATGCAAAGTATTCAGGTGCACTTAAGTGGAGCCGCACGATCTTGGATCAAAAAACTTCCGCCAGGATCCATCGACAGCTGGGAAAGTTTCGAGGACGTTTTCGTCAAGAACTTCGAGTCCACATGCAAGAAGCCTGCATCGTTGGAAGAGCTGAGGGCGTGTCGACAAAAGCCGAGATGAGTCAATGAGAAAATACATCCAAAGGTGGAACATCATAAAAAACTCGGCGAGAAAATATATCCGACGAGAGAGCAATAGATGCGTTTGTCGCAGGGAATCGAGCGCGGAGATTTTGTCGAGGACTTGGGAAGGACCAATCCAAAAACGAGTATCCGCGTTGATGGAGATAGCAAATAGATGGGCGAGACGGAGAAGACGATGTCCACAATAAACGACACAGGTCGCCGGAGGAAGACCGTGGTCGAAATTATCGAACGAGGCGACGATTTCCTCGCGATATCCGAATTACGACGCCCGGGGCAAATTTCGGCAGGATTTCGGTCAAATACGGGAGGAAGCAACGAGAGATGATTATCGAGAGAAGCAATGAGCAGCGAGGCGATAATAGGGACGACTCCCGCAACGAGGCAAAATAGTGGGCCAAGGTTTCCACGACCTTTTATGTCTCCCGAAGAAATGCTGAACGGACCGTGCCGGATGCACTTCTTCCTCGACGACAATGGGAAAAGACAGTCGGGACACTGCGTGAAAGATTGTCGAAATTTTCAAGCAATGTTCGGATGTGCGAAAACGCTCACGCACGAGCAGCACGAGAGAAACCCTCGGGAGCCTTGGAGCGAAGTTCATCTACCGCCACCTCCCGCGATTACGAAGGCAATCAACACCAGCTCGGAATAGCGGCAGCACTCGCACCACCACCCTATGTTGATCCTAACTCCAACGGAGCAGGTGTCGATGATTCGGAAGGGAAGGCCATCTAATAGAGCTCAAAAAGTAATCTCACGACGGGTGTTTATGGCGGAGAAAATGCCTCCACCAACGAGTTGAGTACCTTAATTGGTCGGGACAAGATATCGGTTTCACAATAGCGGATCATCCGCGAGCAAGTTCCTCGACCGGGCGGTCGGCACTTATACGCCGGCGAGTTATCGCGGGATTTGACGTTTCTCGAGTATTCATAGATGGTGGCAGCGACTTAAACCTTATGTATGCGAGATACATTGAGAAAGATGAACATATCCTTAGCAAACTTGAAGCCAACGGACACAAGGTTTCACGGCATCACACCGGAGAAACCAAGTTACCCATTGGGAAAGATCAACCTCGACGTTCGGTTTGGAACCCGAGAAAATTATAGAATCGAGAAGCCGGAGTTTGAAGTCGTGGATTTTCCATCGCGAGTACCACGCTTTGTTGGGACGACCAGCATATGCTAGATTTATGGCGATACCGCACTATACATACCTGTTATGGAGATTGCCCGGACCCAAGGGACCAATCACGGTCAAAGGGAGTTTTGCCTTAGGCGATAAGTGCGACAAGGATTTCCATCGGTTATCGAAACCTTCGGGATGCAAGGCTGAATACTTGGCGTCGAAAAGCATGGTCGATTACGACGTGCCGCCGGACGTCGGAAGGCCAAACAAGGAATCAACTTTCAACACGAGAGAAAAATTCTAAGGAGGTGCAGATTCACCCGACGGATCCAAAAAAGACGACATCCATTGCAAACAACATGGATATCGCATAGGAAAGCGCGCTCGTCGAGTTCCTCCGTGAGAGCTGGAAAATCTTCGCATGGTGTCCAGGCGACATGCCAGGAGTACCCGGGGAACTTGCCGAGCACCACCTAAATTTGGATCCAACAGCGAAACCAATCGGACAACCTTTGCGGCGTTTTCGGAACCAAACCGCAAATCCATGCTATCGAAATAAATCGACTAGAGGAAGCTGGTTTTATCGGAGAGATATCTACGAAGCCACATGGGTAGCTAACCCGATAATGGTGCCAAAGAAAAACACGACAGTCCTTCGCATGTGCGTCGACTTCACGTGTCTCAACAAACATTGCCCTAAGGATCACTTTCCCCTCCCAAGGATCGATCAAATCATCGACTCCACGGCAGGTTGTGAACGTCTTTCCTTTTTGGATGCATACTCTGGTTATAACCGGATCAGATTAAAAGAAGAGGATGAAGCCAAAACAGCGTTTATTACACCTTACGGCGTGTTTTGTTACAAGACAATGCCCTTCGGTCTAAAAAATGCGGGAGCAACATATCGAGAGGATGATGCGAAGTGTTTAGCAACACGGATCGGGAAAAACGTGCAAGTGTACATTGATGATGTCGTCATAACATCAAAAAGGGGACAACGCCGATCGAGGATCTCAAAGAAACTTTTGACAACCTCGACAAATTCCGCCTCAAGCCGAACCCGACGAAGTGTTCTTTTGGCGTCCCGACGAGGAGAACTTCCGGGATTTCTAGTTTCAGCAAGAGGGATTGAAGCAAATCCCGATAAAATACAAGCCATAGTAACAATGAGGAAGCCAACGAAGTTGAAAGAAATACGACGAGCTAAGCCGGGCGAGTCGCAGCTTTGAGCGGATTCGTCGCCGGGTTAGGAGAAAAAGCGCTACCATTTTATGCGCCGATAAAGCAAGGAGATAAATTCCAGTGGAACGAAGAAGCCGATCGAGCTTTCGAGGATCTAAAGCGAAAAATATCGACACCACCAATCTCGGTGGCTCCTAAGGAAAAGGAACCTCTCCTGCCGTATATTGCAGCCACGCCCCAAGTGGTTAGCACGGTGTTAGTTGTCGAAAGAGAAGAAGAAGGGAAAATCCATGGAGTACGACGACCGGTATACTTCGTGAGCGAAGTCTTGTCGCCCTCAAAACAAAGGTACCCTCGGTACCAAAAGCTAGCATATGGAGTGTTCACGACGAGCACGAAAATTGCGCCACTATTTTTCGGCACACCCGATCATAGTGGTCAATGAAGCTCCTTTATCAAATATACTTGAACAACCCGAAGCTACGGGTCGTGTCTCCCTTTGGGGAATAGAACTTTCCCCTCGGGACATCACGTATGAAAAACGAAAAGCAATAAAGTCGCAAATACTACCGGACTTCATCGCGAGTGGATGGAGTTGCAAAATACGGGACCCCAGATTTATCGAGAACCTGGACTATGAATTTTGATGGGTCCAAGAGACTAGAAGGGGTTGGCGCGAGGAGTAGTACTCATATCACCCGAAGGCGACAAGCTGAAGTACATCCTTCGGATGACGTTCCCTAACGCGTCTAACAATGAAGCGAGAATATGAGGCTCTCATACACGGGATGAAGATGGCGAAAGCTCGTGGAGCAACTCGATTAAAAATCTTTGGCGACTCACGGTTGGTAGCTCAGCAAGTTATGAACCAATGTGACGCAGATCAATGATAGCATGATGGCATACAAGGAGGTGTACAATGAGCTCGAGAAGTTGTTCGACGGATGCGAAGTAAATCATATTAGTAGATTGAGCAACGACGAAGCCGACGTTCGGCAAACATCGGGTCGCGGTGCCTTGCGGTCCCGCCGGGTGTATTTTGGGAAGAGATAACGGAGAGATCCATCGAGTCGACAAAATCAAAAAAGAAGGAGAAGAAACCCTCGGGGGCTACCAAGGAGAAGCAAGAAGAAGAAGAAGAGCAAGACCTGGTCATGATAATACAGATACCATGGATGCAGCCATACATATCATATATACTCAAGAAAGAAATACCCGACGATCCAGTTGAGGCAAGGCGTCTTGCAAAGGTGCGTCACACCTGAAGAAGGAAGAATAATTCTGAAGGATGTACACGAAGGAATATGTGGCCACCACGCAAGTAGTCGAGCTATCGCAGCCAAGGTTTTTCGGGCAGGATTCTACTGGTTAACAGACAATTGAGGATGCTAAGGACATAGTACGAACTTGCGATGCGTGTCAAAGGTTCGCCGCAAAACCTCACTCTCCGGCCAGCAGAGCTAGCACCAATACCTTTGTCGTGGCCCTTTGCACAATGGGGACTCGATATGGTGGGCAAGTTACACAAATCATGGCCGGGAGGAAAGGAGTACATGCTAGTAGCCGTCGACAAATTTACAAAGTGGATAGAAGCGAAGCCGATAAATTCACCAGACGGAGCATCTGCAGTAAAATTCATACAAGGCCTCGTCTTCAGGTTTGGAGTGCCCCACAGCATCGTCACAGACAACGGAAGCAACTTCACATCCAATGAATTCAAAGACTATTGCAAAGAGGTGGGTATCAAGCTGAATTTTGCGTCAGTTGCACATCCTCAAACCAATGGGCAAGTCGAGAAAGCCAATGGCATCATCTGCAATGGCATCAAGAAACGTCCGTTGGGACCTTTAGAAAAAGCTCGACATACCCGGCTCGAAGAATTACCAAGTGTGCTTGTGGAGCATCCGAACAACACCAAATACGGCGACACGGAAACCCCGTTTTTACGGTCCATGGCGCGGAGGCAGTACTTCCAATAGAAATAGAGCACGACTCCCCTAGAGTGACAGCATATGATGAAGAAGCTTCAAAGATAGCATTGGAAGACGATGTGGACGCACTCGACGAAGCTCGAGACGAAGTACTATCTCGCGTAACCAAATATCAACAGGACTTGAAGAATTACCATAGTCGACGTCTGCGGCCAAGATCTTTTCAGGTGGGCGACCTAGTTCTTCGGCTCACACAAAAAAGTCATGAAAAACTCGAGTCACCATGGCTTGGTCCTTACATCGTCACGGAAGTAATCGGAGGAGGAGCATACAGGATAAAGGACAAGAAGACAGGGGTGGAGGAGCCAAACCCCTGGAACGTGGCGCAACTCAGGCGGTTCTACGCCTAGAGTCGAAATATAGTCCTTGTACTGAAACGCCCACGAGTTTTCAGACGCACTCTTTTCCTTTTTCGGGGCAACGAGTGGGGCCGGGAAAGGTTTTTAATGAGGCGGGCTCGTGGTGCTACAATATAATAAAGATAGTGGAGATATACTTCTTATTTTTCGACACGCTCGGGGGCTCAAACGCTCAAGCCTCAGAATACATACAATATAGATTCACCGAAATATTTAGCCTTGGTACATTAATACCTCGCCAAATAAAAAAAAAATAGAGAAAAAAGAAAGAGAGAAGAAGAAGGAGGAAAGAATATCAGGAGATAATGGCAATATAGCGACAAGGTGGACTAAAATGTTGAGCCTACAACCAAGCACAAGTTCTGGGCTGTAGCCTCGGGGGCTACTCCCATCGGGAACGCTGTTCGCGTGCCCGATGAAGTTAACAAAGGAAAAATAAAACGGCAAGAGAGTATATTTCGAGTTATAATTAACTCTACATATACTCCCATCGAGAGAGCAATATAAGTCATATTTGACTCGATAAAATGTGCCGTTCCAACAGCCGGAAAAGCACTCGACAATATATTCTCAGAACGCCAAAGTTGCGATCAATTTCTGAATGCCGCAAATCTGCGAAGGTAAGACCCCAGAACTATTCTGCTGGGCGTGGCATCGCCAAAGACTGCGCTCTGCTACTTTTATCCGTATCAACAGATGCGAAGAAAAATCCTAACGGACGCGTTAGGTACTCGATAAATTCGGCCGGGACTCGACGGAATGGTAAGACCTTAAGCGGCACTCTGTCGAAGTTTACACCGAGTATCCCGAGATCATGTCCGGGGACGTGATTTTGAAGTAGGTTGTTGCGGATTGCCACTAGAGCAGCTTAACTAGTACCTGATCCGTCGGATGAACTAGCCCCAACTACCAATATCCCTGTACAATATAGAATTTCATGAGAAAAAGTATGAAAGTTAGAGCTTTCGAGTAAAAATAAACGGTAGAGATTTTCCCTGACTCTATGATTCAAGCAAAATCTCGGGGGCTACTGACATAGGCATCCCAAATGGGCCTGCCTAATATAGTACCCGGGGTTTATTGAAGGCCCACTACCCGAAGAATAAGAAGACTCGAGAGCCCAAGATGTATTTAAGGAAAAGATAGAGTTGTAATAGGAAGTGTTATTTGTAATCCGGCGGGATGAGTTAGAAACCATCCCGGACTCGTAATCCTTGTATAGCACGAATCCCTCGGCTCCACCTATATAAAGGTGGGGTCGAGGGACGAGAAGATCATCGAATCATTGTCTGCAAACCCTAGTTTTCATATTCGTCGAGCACTTTTCGGCTGAAACCTTCGAGATCTACTTGCCCTCTACTTCTAACTAAACCCTAGCCTACAATCCATAGGCATTGATAAGTTAATCCCTTGTCACACATCAATACTATCATAGCAATAATTAACTTCATAATCTACAAGAGATTACAATCATAACCTACGCCAAGTACTACATGATGCACACACTGTCACCGTTACACCATGGAGGAGGAATATAGTACTTTAATAACATCACTAGAGTAACACATAGATGAATAGTGATACAAAACTCATATGAATCTCAATCATGTAAGGCAGCTCATGAGATCATTGTATTGAAGTACATAGGAGAGAGATTAACCACATAGCTACCGGTACAGCCCTTAGCCTCGATGGAGAACTACTCCCTCCTCATGGGAGACAGCGGCGTTGATGAAGATGGCGGTGGTGTCGATGGAGATGCCTTCGGGGGCACTTCCCCGTCCCGGCGGCGTGCGGAACGAGAGACTCCTGTCCCCCGGATCTTGGCTTCGCGATGGCGGCGGCTCGGAAGGTTTCTCGTACCGTGGCTTTTTCGTATCGAAGATTTAGGTCGGGGACCTTTAAATAGGTGAAGAGGCGGAGTCGGAAGGCCGACGAGGCGGTGACACAATAGGGGGCGCGGCCCGAGGCCACGGCCGCGCCACCTCGTCATCCGGTGACCACCGTGGCACTCCTCCGTCGGCTCTCGGGTGTTCGGAAGCTTCGTGGAAAAATAGGATGCTTGGGCATTGATTTAGTCCGATTCCGAGAATATTTCCTTACTAGGATTTACGGAACCAAAAACAGCGAACAACAAGCAATCGGCCCTTCGGCATCTCGTCAATAGGTTAGTTCCGGAAAACGCATAAATATGACATATAATGTGTATAAAACATGTGAGTATCATCATAAAAGTAGCATGAAACATAAGAAATTATAGATACGTTTGGGACGTATCAAGCATCCCCAAGCTTAGTTCCTACTCGCCCTCGAGTAGGTAAACGATAACAAAGATAATTTACGAAGTGACATGCTATCATAATCTTGATCATACTATTGTAAAGCATATGAGATGAATGCAGCGATTCAAAGCAATGATGAAGATAATGAGTAAACAAATGAATCATATAGCAAAGACTTTTCATGAATAATACTTTCAAGACAAGCATCAATAAGACTTGCATAAGAGTTACTCAAAAGCAATAGATTCTTAGTAGAAAGCTTTGAAGAAACACAAAGGATGATTAAGTTTCAGCAATTGCTTTCAACTTGTAACATGTATATCTCATGGATAATTGTCAACACAAAGTAATATAACAAGTGCAATAAGTAAACATGTAAGAATCAATGCACACAGTTGACACAAGTGTTTGCTTCTGGGATAGAAAGAATAGGTAAACTGACTCAACAATAAAGTAGAAGATAGGCCCTTCGCGAGAGGAAGCGAGGATTAAATCATGTGCTAGAGCTTTTTAAGTTTTGAAATCATATAGAGAGTATAAAAGTAAAGTTTTGAGAGGTGTTTGTTGTTGTCAACGAATGGTAATGGGTACTCCAACTACCTTATCAACCAAACTTTCAAGAGCGGCTCCCATGAAGGACGTTATCTCTACCAGCAAGGTAGATCATCCCTCTTCTCTTTTGTTTACACATGTATTTTAGTTTCATTATTGATGGGTGACACTCCTCCCAACCTTTTGCTTACACAAGCCATGGCTAACCGAATCCTCGGGTGCCTTCCAACATTCACATACCATGAAGGAGTGTCTATTTGCAAAATTAAGTTGCTTACTGATAAATCAGAGCAAAACATGTGAAGAGAATTATTAATGAAGGTTGATTAATTGGGGCTGGGAACCCCATTGCCAGCTCTTTTTGCAAAATTATTGGATAAGCGGATGAAGCCACTAGTCCATTGTGAAAGTCTGTCAAAAGTAAATGACAAGATCGAAAGATAAAACACCACATACTTCCTCATGAGCTATAAAACATTGACACAAATAAGAGATAATAGCTTTTGAATTGTTTAAAGGTAGCACATGAAGTATTTGCTTGGAATGGCAGAGAAATACCATGTGATAGGTAGGTATGGTGGACACAAATGGCATAGTTATTGGCTCAAGGATTTGGATGCACGAGAAGAATTCCTCTCAATACAAGGCTAGGCTAGCAAGGTTGTTTGAAGCAAACTCAAGTATAAAACGGTGCAACAAGACTCACATATGAACATATTGTAACCGTTATAAGACTTTACATCGTCTTCCTTGTTGTTCAAACACCTTAACCAGAAAATATCTAGACTCTAGAGAAACTAATCATGCAAACCAAATTTTAACAAACTCTATGTAGTTCTTCATTAATAGGTACAAAGTACATGATGCAAGAGCTTAAACATGATCTATATGAGCACAAAAATTGCCAAGTATCAAATTATCCAAGACATTATACCAATTACCACATGCATCATTTTCTTTTTCCAACCATATAACAATGAACGAAGCAGTTTCAACCTTCGCCATGAACATTAAATATAAAGCTAAGAACACATGTGTTCATATGCAACAGCGGAGCGTGTCTCTCTCCCACACAAGCATGAATTTATTCAGAGAATGAAAATAACAAAACGAAAATAAAAGCACACAGACGCTCCAAGTAAAGTACATAAGATGTGACTGAATAAAAATATAGTTTCAAGAGAAATGACCTGATAAGTTGTCGATGAAGAAGGGGATGCCTTGGGCATCCCCAAGCTTAGATACTTGAGTCTTCTTGGAATATGCAGGGATGAACCACGGGGGCATCCCCAAGCTTAGACTCTTCAATCTTCTTGATCATATTGTATCATCCTCCTCTCTTGACCCTTGAAAACTTCCTCCACACCAAACTCAAAACAAACTCATTAGAGGGTTAGTGCATAATCAAAAATTCACATGTTCGAGAGGTGACACAATCATTCTTAACACTTCGGACATTGCACAAAGCTACTTGGAAGGTAATGAAATAAATAAATCCATCCAACACGGCGAAAGAGGCAATGCGAAATAAAAGTCAGAATCCGTCAAACCGAACGAGTCCAGTAAAGATGAATTTTAAAGAGGCACCGGACTTGCGCGAGATGAAAATGCTCAAATTGAATGAAAGTTGCGTACATATCGAGGATCATGCACGTAAATTGGCAGATTTTCCGAGTTACCTACGAGAGAATCATACCCAAATTCGTGGCAGCAAGAAATATGTTTCTGCGCGATAATCCAAATCTAGTATTGACTTTACTATCAAAGACTTTACTTGGCACAACAATGCAATAAAATAAAGATAAGGAGAGGTTGCTACAGTAGTAACAACTTCCAAGACTCAAATATAAAACAAAAATACTTGTAGTAAAATAAACACATGGGTTATCTCCCAAGAAGTGCTTTCTTTATAGCCATTAAGATGGGCTCGGCGGTTTAATGATGCACTCGTAAGAAATAAGAGTTGAATCAAAAGAGAGCATCAAAAAGCAAATTCAAAACACATTTAAGTCTAACATGCTTCCTATGCATAGGAATCTTGTAAATAAACAAATTCATGAAGCATGATGCAACAAGCATAGAAAGATAAAACAAGTGTAACTTCAAAATTTTCAGCATATAGAGAGGTGTTTTAGTAACATGAAAATTTCTACAACCATATTTTCCTCTCTCATAATAACTTTCAGTAGCATCATGAGCAAACTCAACAATATAACTATCACATAAAGCATTCTTATCATGATTCTCATGCACAAAATTATTACTACTCCCAACATAAGCATAATCATTCTTATTAATTGTAGTGGGAGCAAATTTAACAAAGTAGCTATCATTATTATTCTCATCATCAAATATAGGAGGCATAGTATAATCATAATAAGATTTATCCTCCATAGTAGGCGGCACCAAAAGACCACTATCATTATAATCATCATATATAGGAGGCATATCATAATCAACATAAACTTTCTCCTCAATATCCGGAGGGCTAAAGAGATCATTCTCATCAAAACCGACCTCCCCAAGCTTAGAATTTTCTATATTATCAACAATGGTGTTCAAAGCGTTCATACTAATATCATTGCTACTAGCATTCAAATAAGGTTCCATAGGTTTTTTAATTTTCGCATTAAACCATTCATGTCTTGACTCAGGAAATAGTACAAAAAGCTCACGGATGTTTTCCATTATGCCTTACTAGTGTAAAACAAGAAACAAAAAGATGCAATTGCAGGATCTAAAGGAAATAGCTTCGAGCACACACACAACGGCAACGAGAAAAGTACTTAGTTACACGGGACCGGAGTATGAGTGCCTTTTACCTTTCCTCCCGGCAACGACGCCGAGAAAAGTGCTTGATGTCTACGGGTGCTTCTATTCTTGTAGACAGGTGTTGGGCCTCCAAGAGCATAGGTTTGTAGAACGAGCAGCAAGTTTCCCATAAGTGGATCACCCAAGGTTTATCGAACTCGGGGAGGAAGAGGTCAAAGATATCCCTCTCAAGCAACCCAGCAATCACGATACAAGAAGTCTCTTGTGTCCCCAACACACCTAATACACTTGTCAGATGTATAGGTGCACTAGTTCGGCGAAGAGATGGTGAAATACAAGTAGTATGGATGTATATGAGTGGTAATAACAATCTGAATAAAATATGGTAGCGAGTAAACATGCAACAGAACAGTAAATAAACGGAGATTCGATGTTTGGAAACAAGGCCTAGAGATCATACTTTCATTAGTGGACACTCTCAACTTTGATCACATAATAAAACCACTCTACACTCTCTTGTTGGATGATGAACACCACTAATTGCGTAGGGCTACAAGAGCACCTCAATGCCGGAGTTAACAAGCTCCACAACATTCGATATTCATATTTAAATAACCTTAGAGTGCATGATAGATCATTGCAATTACACCAAGTACTAACATAGCATGCACACTTGTCACCATCACACTATGAAGGAGGAATAGATCACATCAATACTATCATAGCAATAATTAACTTCATAATCTACAAGAGATTACAATCATAACCTACACCAAGTACTACATGATGCACACACTTGTCACCGTTACACCATGGAGGAGGAATAGAGTACTTTAATAACATCACTAGAGTAACACATAGATGAATAGTGATACAAAACTCATATGAATCTCAATCATGTAAGGCAGCTCATGAGATCATTGTATTGAAGTACATAGGAGAGAGATTAACCACATAGCTACCGGTACAGCCCTTAGCCTCGATGGAGAACTACTCCCTCCTCATGGGAGACAGCAGCGTTGATGAAGATGGCGGTGGTGTCGATGGAGATGCCTTCCGGGGGCACTTCCCCGTCCCGATGGCTTGCCGGAACAGAGACTCCTGTCCCCCAGATCTTGGCTTCGCGATGGCGGCGGCTCTGGAAGGTTTCTCGTACCGTGGCTTTTTCGTATCGAAGATTTAGGTCAGGGACCTTTAAAGAGGCGAAGAGGCGGAGTCGGAAGGCTGACGAGGCGGTGACACAATAGGGGCGCGGCCCGGGCCACGGCGGCGCCACCTCGTCATCCGGTCACCCCGTGGCCCTCCTCTCGCCGGCTCTCGGGTGTTACGGAAGCTTCGTGGAAAAATAGGATGCTTGGGCATTGATTTCGTCCGATTCCGAGAATATTTCCTTACTAGGATTTACGGAACCAACAACGACGAGAAAACAGCAAGTGGCCCTTCGGCATCTCGTCAATAGGTTAGTTCCGGAAAACGCATAAATATGACATATAATGTGTATAAAACATGTGAGTATCATCATAAAAGTAGCATGGAACATAAGAAATTATAGATACGTTTGGGACGTATCAAGCATCCCCAAGCTTAGTTCCTACTCGCCCTCGAGTAGGTAAACGATAACAAAGATAATTTCTGAAGTGACATGCTATCATAATCTTGATCATACTATTGTAAAGCATATGAGATGAATGCAGCGATTCAAAGCAATGATGAAGATAATGAGTAAACAAATGAATCATATAGCAAAGACTTTTCATGAATAATACTTTCAAGACAAGCATCAATAAGACTTGCATAAGAGTTACTCATAAAGCAATAGATTCTTAGTAGAAAGCTTTGAAGCAACACAAAGGATGATTAAGTTTCAGCAATTGCTTTCAACTTGTAACATGTATATCTCATGGATAATTGTCAACACAAAGTAATATAACAAGTGCAATAAGTAAACATGTAAGAATCAATGCACACAGTTGACACAAGTGTTTGCTTCTGGGATAGAAAGAATAGGTAAACTGACTCAACAATAAAGTAGAAGATAGGCCCTTCGCGAGAGGAAGCAGGGATTAAATCATGTGCTAGAGCTTTTTAAGTTTTGAAATCATATAGAGAGTATAAAAGTAAAGTTTTGAGAGGTGTTTGTTGTTGTCAACGAATGGTAATGGGTACTCCAACTACCTTATCAACCAAACTTTCAAGAGCGGCTCCCATGAAGGATGTTATCTCTACCAGACAAGGTAGATCATCCCTCTTCTCTTTTGTTTACACATGTATTTTAGTTTCATTATTGATGGGTGACACTCCTCCCAACCTTTTGCTTACACAAGCCATGGCTAACCGAATCCTCGGGTGCCTTCCAACATTCACATACCATGAAGGAGTGTCTATTTGCAAAATTAAGTTGCTTACTGATGAATTAGAGCAAAACATGTGAAGAGAATTATTAATGAAGGTTGATTAATTGGGGCTGGGAACCCCATTGCCAGCTCTTTTTGCAAAATTATTGGATAAGCGGATGAAGCCACTAGTCCATTGTGAAAGTCTGTCAAAAGTAAATGACAAGATCGAAAGATAAAACACCACATACTTCCTCATGAGCTATAAAACATTGATACAAATAAGAGATAATAGCTTTTGAATTATTTAAAGGTAGCACATGAAGTATTTGCTTGGAATGGCAGAGAAATACCATGTGGTAGGTAGGTATGGTGGACACAAATGGCATAGTTATTGGCTCAAGGATTTGGATGCACGAGAAGAATTCCTCTCAATACAAGGCTAGGCTAGCAAGGTTGTTTGAAGCAAACTCAAGTATAAAACGGTGCATCAAGACTCACATATGAACATATTGTAAGCGTTATAAGACTTTACATCGTCTTCCTTGTTGTTCAAACACCTTAACCAGAAAATATCTAGACTCTAGAGAAACTAATCATGCAAACCAAATTTTAACAAACTCTATGTAGTTCTTCATTAATAGGTACAAAGTACATGAGGCAAGAGCTTAAACATGATCTATATGAGCACAACAATTGCCAAGTATCAAATTATTCAAGACATTATACCAATTACCACATGCAGTATTTTCTGTTTCCAACCATATAACAATGAACGAAGCAGTTTCAACCTTCGGCATGAACATTAAAGATAAAGCTAAGAACACATGTGTTCATATGCAACAGCGGAGCGTGTCTCTCTCCCACACAAGCATGAATTTATTCAGAGAATGGAAATAACAAAACGAAAATAAAAGCACACAGACGCTCCAAGTAAAGTACATAAGATGTGACTGAATAAAAATATAGTTTCAAGAGAAATGACCTGATAAGTTGTCGATGAAGAAGGGGATGCCTTGGGCATCCCCAAGCTTAGATGCTTGAGTCTTCTTGAAATATGCAGGGATGAACCACGGGGCATCCCCAAGCTTAGACTCTTCACTCTTCTTGATCATATTGTATCATCCTCCTCTCTTGACCCTTGAAAACTTCCTCCACACCAAACTCAAAACAAACTCATTAGAGGGTTAGTGCATAATCAAAAATTCACATGTTCAGAGGTAACACAATCATTCTTAACACTTCTGGACATTGCACAAAGCTACTGGAAGGTAATGAAACAAAGAAATCCATCCAACACAGCGAAAGAGGCAATGCGAAATAAAAGTCAGAATCTGTCAAAACAGAACAGTCCGTAAATACGAATTTTAAAGAGGCACCAGACTTGCTCAGATGAAAATGCTCAAATTGAATGAAAGTTGCGTACATATATGAGGATCATGCACGTAAATTGGCAGATTTTTCCGAGTTACCTACAGAGAATCATACCCAAATTCGTGGCAGCAAGAAATCTGTTTCTGCGCAGTAATCCAAATCTAGTATTGACATTACTATCAAAGACTTTACTTGGCACAACAATGCAATAATATAAAGATAAGAAGAGGTTGCTACAGTAGTAACAACTTCCAAGACTCAAATATAAAACAAAAGTATTGTAGTAAAATAAACACATGGGTTATCTCCCAAGAAGTGCTTTCTTTATAGCCATTAAGATGGGCTCAGCAGTTTTAATGATGCACTCGTAAGAAATAAGAGTTGAAGCAAAAGAGAGCATCAAAAAGCAAATTCAAAACACATTTAAGTCTAACATGCTTCCTATGCATAGGAATCTTGTAAATAAACAAATTCATGAAGCATGATGCAACAAGCATAGAAAGATAAAACAAGTGTAACTTCAAAATTTTCAGCATATAGAGAGGTGTTTTAGTAACATGAAAATTTCTACAACCATATTTTCCTCTCTCATAATAACTTTCAGTAGCATCATGAGCAAACTCAACAATATAACTATCACATAAAGCATTCTTATCATGAGTCTCATGCACAAAATTATTACTACTCCCAACATAAGCATAATCATTCTTATTAATTGTAGTGGGAGCAAATTCAACAAAGTAGCTATCATTATTATTCTCATCATCAAATATAGGAGGCATAGTATAATCATAATAAGATTTATCCTCCATAGTAGGCGGCACCAAAAGACCACTATCATTATAATCATCATATATGGGAGGCATATCATAATCAACATAAACTTTCTCCTCAATACCCGGAGGGCTAAAGAGATCATTCTCATCAAAACCGACCTCCCCAAGCTTAGAATTTTCTATATTATCAACAATGCTGTTCAAAGAGTTCATACTAATATCATTGCTACTAGCATGCAAATAAGGTTCCATAGGTTTTTTAATTTTCGCATTAAACCATTCATGTCTTGACTGAGGAAATAGTACAAAAAGCTCACAGATGTTTTCCATTATGCCTTACTAGTGTAAAACAAGAAACAAAAAGATGCAATTGCAGGATCTAAAGGAAATAGCTTCGAGCACACACACAACGGCAACAGAAAAGTACTTAATTACCTGGGACCGGAGTATGAGTGCCTTTTACCTTTCATCCCCGGCAACGGCGCCAGAAAAGTGCTTGATGTCTACGGGTGCTTCTATTCTTGTAGACAGTGTTGGGCCTCCAAGAGCAGATGTTTGTAGAATAGCAGCAAGTTTCCCTTAAGTGGATCACCCAAGGTTTATCGAACTCAGGGAGGAAGAGGTCAAAGATATCCCTCTCAAGCAACCCTGCAATCACGATACAAGAAGTCTCTTGTGTCCCCAACACACCTAATACACTTGTCAGATGTATAGGTGCACTAGTTCGGTGAAGAGATGGTGAAATACAAGCAGTATGGATGTATATGAGTGGTAATAACAATCTGAATAAAGTATGGCAGCGGGTAAACATGCAACAGAACAGTAAATAAACGGAGATTCGATGTTTGGAAACAAGGCCTAGGGATCATACTTTCACTAGTGGACACTCTCAACTTTGATCACATAATAAAACCACTCTACACTCTCTTGTTGGATGATGAACACCACTAATTGCGTAGGGCTACAAGAGCACCTCAATGCCGGAGTTAACAAGCTCCACAACATTCGATATTCATATTTAAATAACCTTAGAGTGCATGATAGATCATTGCAATTACACCAAGTACTAACATAGCATGCACACTTGTCACCATCACACTATGAAGGAGGAATAGATCACATCAATACTATCATAGCAATAATTAACTTCATAATCTACAAGAGATTACAATCATAACCTACGCCAAGTACTACATGATGCACACTGTCACCATTACACCGTGGAGGAGGAATAGAGTACTTTAATAACATCACTAGGGTAACACATAGATGAATAGTGATACAAAACTCATATGAATCTCAATCATGTAAGGCAGCTCATGAGATCATTGTATTGAAGTACATAGGAGAGAGATTAACCACATAGCTACCGGTACAGCCCTTAGCCTCGATGGAGAACTACTCCCTCCTCATGGGAGACAGCAGCGTTGATGAAGATGGCGGTGGTGTCGATGGAGATGCCTTCCGGGGCACTTCCCCGTCCCGGCGGCGTGCCGGAACAGAGACTCCTGTCCCCCAGATCTTGGCTTCGCGATGGCGGCGGCTCTGGAAGGTTTCTCGTACCGTGGCTTTTTCGTATCGAAGATTTAGGTCAGGGACCTTATAGCAAAGAGGCGGAGTCGGAAGGCTGACGAGGCGGTGACACAATAGGGGGCGTGGCCCAGGCCCTGGCCGTGCCACCCTGTCATCTGGTGACCCTGTGGCCCTCCTCTGCTGGCTCTCGGGTGTTCTGGAAGCTTCGTGGAAAAATAGGATGATGGGCATTGATTTCGTCCGATTCCGAGAATATTTCCTTACTAGGATTTCCTGGAACCAAAAACAGCGAAAACGAGCAAGCGGCCCTTCGGCGTCTCGTCAATAGGTTAGTTCCGGAAAACGCATAAATATGACATATAATGTGTATAAAACATGTGCGTATCATCATAAAAGTAGCATGAAACATAAGAAATTATAGATACGTTTGGGACGTATCAATCGTCTCCAAAGCCCTATTTCCTAGATTGTGGACTCAAACCAGAGTGCGTTCGTCAGGGGACGCTCGATACAGGACAACTTCTTCATGGTGAAAAACTCGGTCCGGAGCCTCCACAGAAAGCGAGTGCCGGCGCTCATGCTCAAACTCGATGTAGCGAAAGCATCTGACTCCGTCTCATGGCCGTTCCTCATTCAGGTTTTGAGGCACAGGGGCTCCTAAGTGGATTGCGAGGCTCATCACGCTGCTGTCAACTGCCAACACGAGGGTGCTGATTAATGGTGGAGCGGGACAGCGATTCTGGCATGCTCGCGGACTGAGGCAAGGCGATCCGATCTCACCCGCGCTTTTCATTGCCATGATGGACACACTCAATGCGGTGGTGAGGCTTGCGGAGGAGCAAGGAGTTTTTGCGCCTTTCACAGGGACTGGGATCAAGCATCGTCTATCGCTCTTTGCCGACGACGTCGTGCTGATCATCAAGCCCACAACTCAGGAAGCGGAGGCGGTGGTTCAGATTATGCAGGTTTTTGGCACCGCTTCAGGCCTACACTGCAACCTGGCCAAAAGCACCGTTTCGCCGATTCGCTGCGAGCAGATTGACCTCGCCCCCATCGTCGCCTTGCTCAACTGTCCGGTAAAACTCTTTCCTATCCAGTACTTGGGTCTGCCGCTCTCCCCGATTCGAGTGTCCAAGACGGATCTGCAGCCGTTAGTGGATAAGCTTGCCCGACATGTGCCGACGTGGAAATCGAAACTTCTTGAACGCAGCGGGCGTCTGGTGCTGATCAACTCAACCCTGACCGCCACTCCCGTGTACCACATGCTGTCCTTGGATCTGCCGCCCTAGTTATTCAAATGCGCCAACAAGCTGATCAAGGGGTTCTTCTGGTCCGCGGCTATGGAGGCAAGAAAGGGTCAATGCATTGTGGCCTGGGACTCGGTTTGTACACCCAAGTCCTTAGGCGGGCTAGGTGTCAAGAATCTGCGCCTTCTCAATTTGGCGCTGAGAATCAGGTGGAGATGGATGGAATTTGGGGAGGAGGACAAGCCATGGCAAGGCCTATCCTTCAAAATTCAGGAGGAAGCGGATGAGCTTTTTCAGACAGCGGTGGAGTGCAGGCTAGGGGATGGACAGAAGGTCAAGTTCTGGACAGACAGATGGATCGGGGGCCGCAGTGTTCAGCAGATCGCGCCCAACCTCCTTGGCCTCGTCAAGCCTGCAAGGCTGACTGACTGTGTCACTGACGCCCTCGCCGACAACGTGTGGGCACAGGCTTTCCGCGGCACCCCTTCGGTTCAGGCGATTGTGGAGTTTTTCTCGCTCTGGGATACGGTGCAGGGTTTCACCATCGACGAGCAGGTGAAGGACAAGGTCAATTGGAGGCAAGCACCGAGCGGATCATACACGGTGAAATCAGCTTACGAGCTGTTCTTCGTCGGCAGGACAGCTCTCGCCGGAGCTCGGGAGCTGTGGACGGCCGGGGCGCCACTTAAACACAAGATACACATGTGGCTGGTTCTGAGAGATCGTCTATGGACTGCGGACAGATTGGCGAGGCGAGGGCTTCAGCACAATCCTCTGTGCCCGCTCTGCTGCCAGGAAGCGGAAACCATCGAGCACATTACGGTGCAGTGCTCCTACTCCAGGGAGGTTTGGTACCATATGCTCCTTCCGAGGCGGTTGCATCGCTTCACCCCTCCGGCGACAGCGGAAATCAAGACCTGGTGGTCGGCGGTTTCAGCGGGAGTGCCTCACGAGCATAGGAAGGAACTTAATGGCCTCATCGTTCTGATCTCCAGGGAGCTATGGCTTGAGCGAAATGCCCGTGTTTTCGACAAGTTTGCCACGATGCCTCTAGAGCTCTGTAAACGGATGAAAGGGGAGTTTGCACAACGGGGTAGAGCTAGGCTTTGGGATGCCGGCGGTGGAGTGGACACTAGGATAGAGAGAATCACAACGTAGCTGTGTGTGGGTGTTAGGGTGGAGGTCGAATCGGTAGAGATTTGACCTTCCCCTTGCTTGTAAAATTTCCTTCCTTTCTTCCTTAATGAAAGAAGACACGCGATGCTCGCGCGTGTTCTTGAAAAAAAAAAAGAATGGCGGACCACACCAGAGTCGGCAATCTGATCGTCTGCCAAACTCGTCGACACAACCTAGCCATGGACGCCTCTGCTAGCCACCACCGTGCTTCCCCACAGCAACCTGGTTGCATATGCATTGCATATCGGTTGCCAGCTACATTGGATTGGCTACAAGCCTACAACCACATCCAAGTATAAGATGGAAAGCTAGATTGAGGAAGATGGCAAAACTGCTAGAGGCGAAAAAAAAATAAACAGCTACAGGTGGTAAAAAAGACGGTCAGGAGATGCTGCGCCGCCACCGCCCGCCGTCGGACGGCTTCGTCTAGCAGCGGCAAGGCCGGTGAAAGGGGTGGTGTTCGTGAGCCTTTTTGCGCGGGCGGCTCGGGCCTCCGGAGTCGCCCTAGTGCGACCCGGGAGCCAGTTTCGTTTCTGTCACATCACACCCGGCCACATGGACGTAGAATGGCTAAACTTTAGTTTGCTTTGCTTTGGACGACAGAATCAAGAATGGTACTAGATTAATCTTAACTTACAGTTAGCATCGGAATGCTATATATCTCGTGTGTTGATTAATTCCAGGACACGGTGGCGACACGTCGATACCATCGTAGCGGAAACCGTGAACTCGCAAGCTGGTCAGAAATTCAAGATAAAAATGTATCTATGTCACCATCAGGCAGGCGGCTAACTAACCAATTGTACTCATGAGTAACCGGCAAACTAACGGTTGTCTATGATTTTCAAATATGCATATTTACGTCATAAGATGACCAACATAACAATTCCGGGTCGTCGCTTAATATCTTTGACTAAGAGCTCAACGAATATTGTGTGGCAGCTTGCCACCAAAAAACTTTTTCTGCGGGCTGATTCAATCAGGCATTTGGCATCTTTTTTTCTTTCTGAAACACAATGTATTAAGCTAGCAAGTCTACTCATTAAAAACCTTCTAATCCTTTTAGATATACTGGTAAGAAAAAGAATACGTCTGAAATTTGCTCCGAGTTCAAATACTAGTTAGAACTTGTAGCCGAGTTACATCTCAAATTACATCATCTATAATGAAATAGGAGCCAGTTATAAGTATGCTTGGCTAAATCATCCCAAACTAAACTAACTTTTGACTTATAAGTATGCTTGGCTAAATTATGGGCCACCGTATTTGCATCCCGGAAGTAGTGTTCGAAGATCACCAAGTCCATCGTACTTGCTATTTGGAAACAATCAGCTAACACAACAGTGTAAGGACTTGAGACTTCCGTATCTCCATTGCAAGTCTGAATCAATTCCAGAGAGTCGGATTCAATATCGACCGAAGAAACACCAAGCTTTTCAAGAAATTTCAGACCTCTCAACAAAGCCATTGCTTCCACAGTCGCAACACTCATCATATTATTCAGAAGACATGCTTTACCCGCTATGACCTCCCTTATTATTGCGCAACACAATACCAGCTAATTCAGATCCATCAGGATAGTATGAAGCATCAACATTCAACTTCCGATGACCCCTTGGTGGCTTTGTCCATTCATCTCGTCCCAAAGTTTGCCGCCAAGATATTAATAGCAAAAGCTGAATTAGGGGGACTGCCATTTTCACCTTTGACTAGCTCCCTTCTTTACCACCAAATATACCAGCATCCAACCGCCACCAATTCATGTAGTTTCACTTTTTTCCAAAGATAGCACCTTTGAATTTGGTGAGCATTTGGCATCTCCTAATAGCTCAGTGACACTGACTTGAACACAAATCAGGTAGCTTGTAGTCCAAACCCTATTAAGAGCATCTCCAGTCGCGTCCCCCAAAGCGTCCCGCAAATAGCACCGGATTGAGCGTTTGGGGGACGTGTTTTGTTCGTGCCGTGTTTGGAGGATGTTGCTCCCCAGCCGCGTCCCCAAACGCCGCCCCAAACTTTTTTTAACATTAAAATACTCTTTTTTTTGCATTTTTATTTCAATAGAGAGAAGAAACATTCAACAAAGTAATACATAATTGAGGAGGACGACGAACTCGAACAACACTTCATGCTCCTCCTCCTGCAGGTCCGACGATGAAGACGACAACGAGCGTGCAGCTCTGTCGTGGCCACGGCCACGACCACGACCACGACCACAACCACAACCTCGGCCTCCGCCTCTACGAGCCATGGTGTCGACTCTTGAGATGGTGGTGGCTAGGGTTGAGGAGAGAGGCGCTAGAGTTTGTGTGTGAGGGACGATGAGAGAGCGACCTTTTTTTATAGGCCGGAGGGAGGCGGGGGAGCGGTGGCGCTCATTAACGCCGGCACACAGAGCTAGACACGACGAGACGCTTCACTACGCCTCTGCGGGAACTGCACCGTCGCTGCTGTTAGATGTATATATCTATATATTGTAGTTTCCCCATATGTTAGGGGGCTTTCTGCATATGTGCACCTGTACATGTACTATATATTGTGGCCTTTGGCCCCCTGGTAATACAACAAGCATATTGCCCTAACATGGTATCAGAGCAAAGTTGATCCTCTGCTGCGCCGATTCCGCTCGGGAGGCGCCGGATCTCTCTGCTGCGCCAGGCTCCAGGCTCGCACGTCCGTGGCTGATTCTTCTGCTTTGCGCGTCCAGGCTCCAGGCTCCAGGCTCGCACGTGGCCGATCTCCCCAGCTCGTGGCCGTGGCCGATCTCCCCTGGCCGTGCTCCCTAGCGCCGATCGTGGCTGTTCCCTGGCCTGATTCTGTCCGCTCCGTTTTCTAGTTGACTGGATCTGAAAAAAAAAAAAAAAAAAAAAAAAAAAAAAAAAAAAAAAAAAAAAAAACAAAAAAAAAAAAAAATGTCTTCCGCTGATCCCGCCCGTTCTTTGGGCTCACCTTCGGTACTTGGTATTTGTCCGCTGTCTCCGTGTATGACGGCTAGTCCTTCTTCGTCGCCGTTTGCGGCCTCTTCCCCGCGGCTCGCGCCGCGCTTCACCGACTCCGTCTACGTCGGCCCATCGCTCTATACCGACCTTTGCGCCCTCTTCACGCGGCTCTACCCGCGCTTCGCCGACTTTGTCTACGTCGGCCCGCCGCTCTACATCGACTTTTGCGGCCTCTTCCTGCGGTGATGGCCGCGCTTCGTCGACTCCGTCTGCGTCGGCCTGCCGCTCTACACCGACTTTCGCGGCTTCTTCACGTGGTTATGACCGCGCTTTACCGAATCCGTCTTCATCGGCATGTTGCTCTCCGCCGTCCCCTTTGGTGGCCTCTGTGCGTGTGGCTGATCGCTCCTCGTCGGCACCTGATTGTACGTCGACCTCTCCAGTCGCGCCCCTCTCTGCGCATGAGATAGCGCAGCTTCACCGTCTGCTTGATGTTTGGGATTCCAGTTTACGTCAGCAGCCTCGCGGTCCGAGTCTCCGCCCTCGTCCTTATTGCACCTACTGTGGCAAGGTTGGCCACACTTCCTCCACCTGTTGGAAGCGGGATCCCAGTTTACGTCAGCAGTTCCAGGATCGTCAGCAGGCTGGCTCTTCAGGATCTTCTGCAGTTGCACTCTCTGATCAGGACATTTTCAGGGGTCTTCGTGGTCGCGCTCGCTACTACGGACTCTTCCTTGCCGGGCGCTGCTGGTTCCGTGAGCGGCTCTTCGCTGCATCGCGCGACCACCACTTTCTACACGGTCGGGTACGTCCCCGTGGTTCTCGGATTCCGGAGCTTCCTTTCATATGACCTCCGAGTCTTCTATTCCATCCGCTCTTCGGTCTCTTATTTCTCCTGTCCGTGTTGTCACGGCTGATGGTACCTCTATTCCTGTTTCTAGTACGGGCACCCTTTCTACTCCCTCTTTCTCTGTCCCCGATGTTTCTCATGTTCCTCGCCTTCGGATGAACCTTTTCTCTGCTAGCCAGCTCACCGATTCCGGTTGTCGCGTCATTCTTGACGCCGAGTCTTGTGCGGTTCGGGATCGTCGCACACGAGCCCTGGTTGGAGCTGGCCCTCGTAGCCGTCGGTCTCCGGGGCTTTGGGAGTTAGACGGCTTTGTGTTCCTTCCGCTGCCACTTCATCTGCCAGTTCTCCTCCGGTTGTTGCCTCTGTCACCGGCTCTTTTCAGCAGTGGCATCATCGTCTTGGTCACCTTTGTGACTCTCGCCTGTCGTCTTTGGTTCATCGTGGCCTTCTAGGGTCTGTCTCTGGAGATGGGTCATTACACTGTCAGGGTTGTAGGTTAGGCAAACAGATTCAGCTTCCCTATCCTACTAGTGTGTCTGTCTCTCAGCGACCGTTCGATTTAGTCCATTCGGATGTTTGGGGTCCGGCTCCTTCGCTTCGAAAGGGGGCCATCGATACTATATCTTATTCATTGATGATTTTTCACGGTACACCCGGGTGTTTTTCATGCACTCTCGCGGTGAGGTGCTCTCTATTTATCGGCGTTTTGCGGCCATGGTCCGCACTCGGTATTCCTCACCCATTCGCGTGTTCCGTGCTGATTCTCGCCGGTGAGTATATCTCTCAGCACCTTCGTGGTGTCCTTGCTGAGGAGGGCACCCTCGCTCAGTTTTCTTGTCCCGGTGCGCATGCTCAAAATGGCGTCGCCGAGCGTAAGCACCGTCATCTTCTTGAGACCACCCGTGCTATGATGATTGCTTCTTCTCTTCCGCCACATTTCTGGGCTGAGGCTGTTGCTACGTCGGCCCACCTCATTAACATTCAGCCTTCCGCTGCTCTACAGGGTGGCATTCCTCTTGAGCGTCTCTCTGGTGTTTCTCCGGACTACTCTACTCTCCGTTCATTTGGTTGCGTCTCGCTATGTCCTTCGCCTCCTCGCGAACGCACCAAACCGACCGCTCAGTCTGTTCAGTGTGTTTTTCTCGGATACAGTGATGAGCATAAGGGCTATCGCTGTTGGGACCCCGTTGGTCGTCGGATGCGCATCTCTCGTGATGTCACGTTTGATGAGACGCGTCCCTTCTATCCTCGCCCCACCTCGGGTACTTACCCGGTGGATGATATCTCTTTTCTTCTTTTCCGGATGCACCCCCGGCTGTCCCTCCTCCCCTCCTTCCTACTTCTGATGTGTCCCCTTCGGCACCATCCTCTCGTTCGTCTAGTCCACCTAGTACTCCTCGTTCTCCGGCTTCGGCTCCTTCCGATGTTGTCCCTTCTTCCTCTTCTTCTGATGACTTGTCTTCTGCAGATGAGCTTCCCCCTTCACGGCCTGTTCGTCAGCGTCGTGCTCCAGCTCGTTACTCTCCTAGTCAGTATGGTCTCTCTGTCGTTTCCGAGCCGACTTCTTATCGGGATGCCGAGCGTCATCCCGAATGGCAGCTTGCCATGGCTGAGGAGATCGCTGCGCTTGAGCGCACCGGCACTTGGGATCTTGTTTCTCCCCTTCGGTGTTCGTCCCATCACGTGTAAGTGGGTCTATAAAATTAAGACTCGCTCCGATGGATCTCTTGAGCGCTATAAAGCGCGTCTTGTGGCTCGTGGTTTTCAGCAGGAGCACGGTCGTGACTATGATGAGACTTTTGCCCCTGTGGCTCATATGACTACTGTGCGTACCCTTCTTGCCGTTGCTTCTGTTCGCCGCTGGTCTGTCTCCCAGCTTGATGTTCAGAATGCCTTTCTTAATGGCGAGTTGAGTGAGGAGGTTTACATGCAGCCTCCTCCTGGATATTCTGTTCCCGATGGGATGGTTTGTCGTCTTCGACGTTCTCTCTATGGTCTCAAACAGGCCCCTCGTGCCCGGTTTGAGCGCTTCGCCTACGTGGTAGCTGCTGCTGGTTTCTCTCCTAGTCTTCATGATCCAGCACTTTTCGTTCACACTTCTCCTCGTGGACGTACTCTTCTTCTTCTCTATGTTGATGATATGATCATTACCGGTGATGATCCTGAGTATATTGCCTTCGTCAAGGCTCGTCTTCGTGATCAGTTTCTTATGACTGATCTTGGTCCTCTTCGCTATTTTCTTGGCATTGAGGTTTCCTCCACTTCCGATGGTTTTTCTATCTCTCAGGAAAAGTACATTCATGATCTTCTTGCTCGTGCTGCTCTTGGGGATGAGCGCACAGTCGATACTCCTATGGAGCTTAATGTTAAGCTTCGTCCTACTGATGGTGATCCTCTTCCTGATCCCACTCGTTATCGCCATCTTGTTGGGAGTCTTGTTTATCTTGCTGTCACTCGTCCTGATATTTCTTATCCTGTTCATATTCCGAGTCGGTTTGTCTCATCTCCTACCACTCGTTCACTATAGTCATCTCCTCCGTGTTCTTCGTTATCTTCGTGGCACGATCACTCGTCGCCTTTTCTTTCCCCGTTCCAGCTCTCTCCAGCTCCAGTGCTATTCGGATGCTACGTGGGCGAGTGATCCTACGGATCGTCGTTCGCTTTCTGCTTACTGTGTGTTTCTTGGTGGTTCGCTTGTTGCTTGGAAGACGAAGAAACAGGACGCAGTTTCCCGTTCGAGTGTTGAGGCTGAGTTGCGGGCTATGGCTTTGTTGATTGCTGAGGTGACTTGGTTACGGTGGTTGCTTGCAGATTTTGGGGTCTCGTTACGACACCCACTCCACTTTTGTCCGACGATACAGGTGCTATCGGTATTGCACGTGATCCGGTCAAGCATGAGCTGACCAAGCATATCGGTGTTGATGCTTTTTACACACGTGCACAGTGTACGGGATGATGTTGTTGCGGTTCATTATGTGCCTTCAGATTTGCGGTTGGCGGATTTCTTTACGAAGGCACAGACTCGAGCGCAGCATGATTTCTTACTCTCCAAACTCGGTGTTGTGGATCCACCATGAGTTTGCGGGGGTGTTAGATGTATATATCTATATATTGTAGTTTCCCCATATGTTAGGGGGCTTTCTGCATATGTGCACCTGTACATGTACTATATATTGTGGCCTTTGGCCCCCTGGTAATACAACAAGCATATTGCCCTAACAGCTGCGTGCCAATAACTTCCATCACGAGGTAGGCGACGGTTATGTTAAACATCAATGTGCCGCTGACCCATCGTTCCGCCTCATTTTTTGTTGTGCGCTGAACACCGTATTGGACCGCACCGAATAAAAGAAAACTTTAAAGCACACGGCTGGGAACATTTTTTATCCGACGCAATCCAATTTTTTTAAGAAACGATTTGGAAAACACGGCTGGAGATGGAGATGGTCTAAATTGCTCAGAACCTTAATATTGAACGCCCGCAGCGTGCGTACCTCGCATCACCTGAAGGTATAGCTGGGCATGGCAGCCCGGTCCGGTTGGCCAGATCCAGCCACATGGAAAAACGAGCACAACCGGAAGAAAACCAACAATACCACAGAGAAATAAAGAAACCAAAAAGAAATGCCTCTAAACCACACTAAATGGTTCGGCCGAAATCGAGCGCCCGTGTGCATGCACTTGAGGCGCACGCATTAAGCGTGCAATAGGTATTCCCAAGTTCCTCTAAACTTGACCAGAATCATCGACCAAACATGTTGGAATTATTAGGCCAGTCCAATATTTGTTACCATTAATTTCTAATAAAAAATAAGACCCGGTTGGCCTATCCATGTATGACAAGAGACGAGGGCATCTCCAAAACGAACATCCGAATTGCGCAAAAATGATCGTTTTTATCGGCGCTTTCATTTGCGTCTGGGGTGCCTCCAACGGCTAGACGCATATATATTTCTACTTTTTCTTTCCTAACATAGATACAAACATTACACAAACTAATACATAGTTTAGAACATGGTTAAAACATTGTAAACTAAGGAAACCAAACTAGTGTTGGCCATGCATGTTTCTTATGTTCGCTGCCAAGAAAGCGCACTCTCGGGTACTCTCAATCACTTAAATTGAAAAATCCGGCTAGCAATGATAGCCCTGTTGTTCCTACCAAGGGAGAGAACATACATAAATTTCTACTAGTGGCTTCAATTGGCCCATGGCCATCTTCGCTGCAAAGAAAGAACACTTTGATAGTTCTAACTATCGGTCTCCGAGCCGGACTCTCCGGTGTGGTAGTGCATGCAACAGGATGTGTTGTCGAACACCTTGATGATCATATCGCCGGGATCAAGATCGAGGTCGCGGGAGAACTTATCCCACCCGGTGTGCAGGTACATCTTGCACTGCCCGTCGAACAAGACATCGATAGGCCACCGGCAAAAGTTGCAGCTGGCCTCCCGTAGCTGCAACTCGGCCAGCTCGACGTCGTTGACGAACTCGACGAATTTTTCCGGGAGTCGCTTGATGCCGAGGGGGTCCTGGTCGATGCGGAGGAGGAACTCGAAGCACCGGACCTCCTGGGAAGACGACGAGGGTGCATGCGACGGCGAGCGTGGGGCCGTAGCTGCTCCACCTCGACGGCCTCGTCCACGCCCCCGGCCTCGACCACCTCGTCGGCCACCTGGACTAGCCATGGAGTACCTCGCGGGGCTGGTTGTGTCGCGGGAAGAGCGAGGCAGCGCTTTGGCGCAGGTTGTGGCGGCTAGGGTTTGTGTGTAGGAGAGGACGAGGAAGACGAGCGCACGTCCTCTTTATATACACTGGAGGTAGCCGAGGGGCGCGACACGCGTGGCATCGGCATAACTTCATTGGCAGAGGTGGACGGTGGCTGCTCGGCAGGCGACACATCACCATTAACGTGGCACAGACTGTCGAAGCGATGCCTCGTCGCCAGTACTGGTGCGGCTAAAAAGACGCATCGAGTTAGGGTCACTGCTAGGCGGGCCCAACAGAACTTCCGTCCAAACACAAGCGGTCACTTGGCGCGTCCGTGGAGAAACATCCGAGACGCATATTTAGGCCGTGCTTGCGTTTCCGCGGATAACCCGATCACCATGTGTCGGGCTGCTGGGTCAGATCCCAGACGTATTTTTCGTTTGTACAAACATAAACGATCGCTCAGCGTCCGTATGCATTGCTCCGTTGCCAGTGAGACTAAGTTGTACTATTAATTTAAAAAGAGTTAGATATTCTTATAAGGATGTCTCTTTCTCTAGTTGTATGGGCTTGAGAAGAAGAGGCCTACACGTTTGATCTTCCTCCTCCATCCACTCGTCACAATACGTGCGTGTCGGGTTTTCGGAAAGCCAAACCAAGGAAGTACATGTGCATCGTCTACGAACTGATTTCCTTTTTTCCACGCATGTTTGGGGAAACTGATCACATATTCTTCTATCCAAAAATATAGCTTTCCGTGTCTAACATGAAGGAAGACGAATCTAACCCATTCGTCTCCTGACTTATGAACCTTCGTTTTGCCACCAATATTCACAAAGATGCTGCTCCTCATCCTAGACATGCATGCAACACATAGACTCCCTTGTTCCACACCTCTGTATCTGCTGTGATGCGGGGCGTGACGTCAGCCAGAGCTGCGGTCGCGGTGGCGAGGTCTCGACCTCCTCTTTTCGACGGCGACGACGGCCGGCGGCGCTGCTGCATCATCTGGGCGTCGGGGCGGCGGCCCCGGGCATGGCTGTGGCGCCTTTCTCCTTCGGAGTAGGACGGCCAAGATGGGATCAAGTGTGGTGGATCTTGGGATCCAACACTGATCTCCGGCGGTGAGGATCCTGACGGGGATGAGCTTGGAGTGACGGGGCAGCCGGTGAGAACCGCACCTGGACATTGGTCTTGGTGGATGATGACGGCGTCGCTTGACGTCGTTACC
Source organism: Lolium rigidum (assembly GCF_022539505.1). NCBI lineage: Eukaryota > Viridiplantae > Streptophyta > Magnoliopsida > Poales > Poaceae > Lolium > Lolium rigidum. The sequence goes on along the minus strand of NC_061513.1, from coordinate 40,350,341 downwards.
TTGCCGGAGGCATCATCTTTGCGTGTCTCGTCATTTCTCTCGGCTTGGCATGAATAATGGTGGCTGTCCTAGGATTTCTCTCGCGCCAAGTGAAGATCAGTCGGATGCTTCTTCCTGCCGGGTTGGCTAGATTGTCATGTTCCGGAAGACCCTGCCGGCGAAATTCATTGTGCGATCAATGCCTGAAGATTGTTGGATTGGGTGCTTTCGGTCGTGCGCTCCCATGTTTTTTATCTGACCGTTTGGTTTCAGAGGGAGCGTTTTGAAGCTCTGCTGGCTGTTAATATCATGGAGTTTTCTTTCCATGGTGCTTGCGGAGAAGGTCTTGAAAGCCGAGATCGGTGGAAGAGCAACGGTGGTCGGATCTTGGTGGTGATGTGAAATTGGCTTGGAGCTTCGTGACTTCGAACATCGACTTGTATGTGGGGGCGACTGCACAGGAGAAGTTCAGAGTTCTATCTTTCAGGGTGAAAATCCAAGGTCTGGCCTTGATACGTCCAATTTGCATCACTATTTTATATCATAATTTACTGTTATTCATTGATATATTTCATATTGGGACACAATACTTATGTTATTTCATCTATTTTGCATGTTTCATGATTATTTGGAGATCGAGCACCGGAGCTAGGATTCTGCTGGAAAAAGCACCGTCAGGATGCGATATTTCGGAAGACCAACTGTGGAAGGAAGTTTTACCAAAAATCCTATTTTTCCAGATGACGGAGGAAGCCAGAAGGGGGAGCCAGCTGGACCCGGGGTGGGCCCACACCATAGGGTGGCGCGGCCCATGGCCTGGCCGCGCCACCATGTGGTGTGGAGCCCCCTCGGCCTCTTTCGCCTCCTTTTCTTCGCGAAACCCTTCGTCCCGAAGACCTAAGCCAGAGAGGAATCCTCACGAAGGGTTACAGCCGCCTCTGCGGGGCGGAGAACACCAGAGAGAAAAGAGCTCTCCGGCGGGCAGGAATCCGCCGGGGAAATTCCCCTCCCGGAGGGGAAATCGACGCCATCGTCACCGCCATCGAGCTGGACATCATCTCCATCACCATCATCATCATCTCCACCATCATCACCGCCATCTCCACCGCTAGACATCGTCACCGCTGTAGCAATTTGGGTTTGATCTTGATTGTTTGATAGGGAAACTCTCCCGATACTGATTTCTACTTGTTGTTTATGCTATTGAGTGGAACCATTGAACCAAGGTCTATGTTCAGATTGTTATTCATCATCATATCACCTCTGATCATGTTCCATATGATGTCTCGTGAGTAGTTCGTTTAGTTCTTGAGGACATGGGTGAAGTCTAATTGTTAGTAGTGAACTATGGTTGAGTAATATTCAATGTTATGATATTTAAGTTGTGGTGTTATTCTTCTAGTGGTGTCATGTGAACGTTGACTACACGACACTTCACCATTTATGGGCCTAGGGGAATGCATCTTGTACTCGTTTGCCAATTGCGGGGTTGCCGGAGTGACGAAACCTAAACCCCCGTTGGTATATCGATGCGAGGAGGGATCGCGGGATCTCGGAGTTTAAGGCTGTGGTTAGATTTATCTTAATTACTTTCTTGTAGTTGCGGATGCTTGCAAGGGGTATAATCACAAGTATGTATTAGTCCTAGGAAGGGCGGTACATTAGCATAGGTTCACCCACACAACACTTATCAAAACAATGAAGATTAATCAGCTGTATGTAGCGAAAGCACTAGACTAAAATCCCGTGTGTCCTCGAGAACGTTTGGTCATTATAAGTAAACAAACCGGCTTGTCCTTTGTGCTAAAAAGGATTGGGCCACTCGCTGCAATTATTTCTCTCGCAATTTACTTACTCGTACCTTATTTATCTGTTACATCAAAACCCCCCGAATATTTGTCTGTGAGCATTTACAGTGAAACCTTCATCGAAACTGCTTGTCAACACCTTCTGCTCCTCGTTGGGATCGAAATTCTTACTTATCAAAGATACTACGATACACCCCCTATACTTGTGGGTCATCAAGACTATTTTACGGCGCCGTTGCCGGGAGTGAAGCGCTATTGGTAAGTGGAATTGGTAAGGAAAACCTTTACTCGTTTGTGCTGATTTTATTTCTGCCTGCTGTTATAAGTCATTATGGAGAGATCTTCTCTTCAATTTCTATTTGGGAAATCTACTACTACTGCAACGGTAGTGGATGAGGCGCCAGGTGAGGAAGTAATACCATATAAAATACCTACGAAAATTGTTGAACATGTTATGGATAACCGCTATGAAGGGGATGGAACTGTCCATCCTGGTGATCATTTATTGTTTTTGCATGAATTATGCGGGTTATTCAAATGTGCAGGTATTGCTATGAATGAAGTTAGGAAGAAGCTATTCTCTATATCGCTGTATGGTAAAGCGGCGCATTGGTATAAATTGCTGAAGAATGGTGATTCTCTTGATTGGGAGGACATTGTGCCTTTATTTTATTCCAAATTTTATCCTCCAAGTGAAATTCACAAAGATCGGAACCGCATATATAATTTCTGGCCTCATGATGGAGAGAGTATTGCCCAAGCTTGGGGGAGATTGAAGTCTTTAATGCTCAAATGCCCCATTCATGAGCTTCTTGGTAATATTATTATTGATAATTTCTATGCAAGACTTTCTTTTCAAGACAAGACCTTGCTGGATACTTCTTGTTCTGGATCATTTACACGCAACAAAGAAGAGTTTAAAAGGGACCTTCTTGATCGGATCCAAGAAAATACTGAAGGTTGGGAGAACGCCAAAGATAGAGAATCAGGTATAATTTATGATTATAAATGCATTGAAGCTTTTATGGATACTGATACATTTCGTAATATTAGTGCTACATATGGTCTTGATTCTCAAGTTGCTGCAAACCTTTATAAAGCTTTTGCCTCTCATTATGAATTGCCTAAGAAGAATTTTGATAAGTATCATGAACCATACAAAGATAGAATTGATTCATCTATTAATAAGTGTGTTGTAATTGAAACTGCTGATCGTGTTATTCCTGAAGCTTATATTGAAAAAACTCCTTTTCCTGCTAAAATGAAAGAGTACTCTGTTATAAATAGTGCGGTTCATAAAAGTGAAAAGAAACCTAGAGAACCCGAAGAACAAATAAAAGTTGAACCTGCTGTTGCCATAGTTAAAGATCTTGTGACTGAAAATGTAGAGGATGGTCATATTATTTTATGTGAAGATGCTTCTAATATTGTTTCACATCCTAATAAACCCAAACAAGCTAGTGTTCCTATGCTATCTGTTAGAATTGGTGATCATTGCTATTATGGTTTATGTGATATTGGTGCGAGTGTTAGTGCTATACCTTATGAGCTATACACGGAGATTATGCACGAAATTGATTCTTGTGAACTTGAAGATATTGATGTGGTTATTCAGCTGGCTAATAGAGAAACTATTTCACCAATTGGTATCGTTCGAGATGTGGAAGTTCTATGTGGTAAGATTAAATATCCTGCTGACTTTTTGGTACTTGGTTCTGCTGCTAGTGATTATTGTCCTATCATTTTTGGTAGACTGATACGTCCCCGACGTATCCATAATTTATGTCGTTCCATGCTTGTTTTATGACAATACTTACATGTTTTGCTTGCACTTTATAATGTTTTTATGCGTTTTCCGGAACTAACCTATTAACAAGATGCCACAGTGCCAGTTCCTGTTTTCTGCTGTTTTTGGTTCCAGAAAGGCTGTTCGGGCAATATTCTCTGAATTCGACGAAACGAAGACCAAACCTCCTATTTTTCCCGGAAGGCTCCGAACACCGAAGAAGAGTCGGAGAGGGGCCGGAGGGCCACCACACCATAGGGCGGCGCGGCCTGGCTCGGGCCCGCGCCGGCTCGTGGTGGGGAGCCCCGAGTGCCCCCCTGCGCCGCCTCTTCGCCTATAAAATCCCTTTAGACCTAAAAACACCGTAACTCTTGACGAAACTCCAGAAAGACTCCAGGGGCGCAGCCACCATCGCGAAACTCCAATTCGGGGGACAGAAGTCTCTGTCCCGGCACCCTGCCGGGACAGGGAAGTGCCCCCGGAAGCCATCTCCATCAACGCCACCGCCTCCATCATGCTCCGTGAGTAGTTCCCCCATGGACTACGGGTTCTAGCTGTAGCTAGTTGGTATTCTCTCCCCCATGTACTTCAATACAATGATCTCATGAGCTGCCTTACATGATTGAGATTCATCTGATGTAACCGGTGTTGTGTTTGTCGGGATCCGATGGATTGTTACGTTATGATTGTCTATCTACAAAGTTTATGAAGTTATTGTTGCTGCAATCTTGTTGTGTTTAATGCTTGTCACTAGGGCCCGAGTGGCATGATCTTAGATTTGAGCTCTATACTTATTGCTTAGATTGTATCTACAAGTTGTATGCACATGTCGCTGTCCGGAACCAATGGCCCCGAAGTGACGAAATCGGGACAACCGGAGGGGATGGTAGTGATGTGAGGATCACATGTTTTCACGGAGTGTTAATGCTTTGCTCCGGTGCTCTATTAAAAGGAGTACCTTAATATCCAGTAGATTCCCTTGAGGCCCGGCTGCCACCGGCTGGTAGGACAAAAGATGTTGTGCAAGTTTCTCATTGCGAGCACGTACGACTATAATTGGAAAACATGCCTACATGATTAATGATCTTGATATTCTGTCTTAATGCTATTTCAATCTTATCAATTGCCCAACTGTAATTTGTTCACCCAACACTTGTTATTGGAGAGTTGCCACTAGTGTAGATAGCTGGGAACCCCGGTCCATCTTTCATCATCATATACTCGTTCTACATGTCAACTGTTTTCTGGTGCCATTGCTCTCATATTACTACTACTGCTCGTCGTGTTACTCGTTACTACTGCTCTCATATCATCTGCTACTTTCACATCACCCCTGTTACTAGTGCTTTTCCAGGTGCAGCTGAATTGACAACTCAGTTGTTAAGGCTTATAAGTATTCTTTACCTCCCCTTGTGTCGAATCAATAAATTTGGGTTTTACTTCCCTCGAAGACTCGTTGCGATCCCCTATACTTGTGGGTCATCAAGACTATTTTCACGGCGCCGTTGCCGGGGAGGCATAGCTCTACTCATAAGTTCACCCGGGGAGTACACTCTACCTCTCTCTCTCGCTTTTATTTTGTTTAGTTTACTTTTGTCTAGTTTATTTGTGCTTAGTTTATTTCTGTCTAGTATTATTTTGCTTAGTTTACTTTTGTCTAGTTTCTTTTTGTCTTGTTTTATTTGTCTCATATACCCAAAAATCCATAAAAATTTGAAAAACCAAAAAATTAAAAACTGTTGTTATGGGAGAACCAACAACCTACTTGGAGCTTATAGAATGTTATAATTGTTATAGAGAATCAAGAACTGGTAGAATAATGAGTGCTATGATAGAAAAATTGAATACAATTGCTAAAATCTTGATTAAATGCCATGATATAAACTGTTGCTCTCAACAGGATACTAAACATCTTAAATTTCAATGTGGCTTTAGTGAGGAATTTTTTATTAAGAACTATAATCGGAATTGCTATATTCATTATGGGTTCGAAGAGGTAGAACAATTTGTCTTATTTATGGGAGCCTCCGAGATAGAATCCTTCATGGTTGAGAATTATGAAACTTGTGCTATTTGTAAGGACCTTAAAGATTATGTCTCTACTATCCTTAATTCTTGCATAGAATGCTACAAGTAGGAATCCTTATATCCTTGATTATAAAGAGAGACACATTAATGCACAAGAATGCACTCACAATTTGCAGGAACCGGTGGAAGAAGAAATTGATGAACCAGAAAGCTCATTGGATGAAAAAGAGGAGGAAATTGATGAACCTGAATGCTCATTGGATGAAAAAGAAGAGGAGAGTGATGAACAAAAGGAGGAAGAATGGATTAGCTACCCATGCCAACCTTCTAATGAGAGTAACTCTTTATCTCTTACACTATTTGATTGTCCTCCATGCTTACCGAAAGAGGTTGAATGTTATGTTCCTGTGGATTCTCTTGAAATAGTACCTATGAGTAATACTTGTGAGAATGATTATGCTACTGTTATATATGATAATTCATGCTACTTTGATAAATCTTATGATAATGCTTTGTTTGTGCCTGATGTCGAAATGCATGGTACTAAAGAATTTTTTTGGCAAATGTCTATGATAAAGCTCTAGATGATGGTCCTATGTTACTTGATAATATTAATTGTACTACTAATGAAAATGGGATTGGAGAGTTCTTGACTTTATCTATGTGTCCCATATCTCTTGAGATTGATCGATCACCTTGTTATATTATTGATAAAAGTAAGTTTGAAAGTTTTAATTCCACTATTCTTGAACTTGATAAAAATTATGTGTTTGGAAATCATGAAAAGTATGCTGCATGTGATAGCTATATTGTTGAGTTTGTTCATGAAGCTACTGAAAATTATTATGAGAGAGGAAAATATGGTTGTAGAAATTTTCATGGTACTAATACACCTCTCTATATGCTGAAATTTTTGAAGTTATTCTTGTTTTATCTTCTTATGCCTATCACTTTGTTCTTCATGAATTTATTTGTGTACAAGATTCCTTTGCATAGGAAGCATGTTAGACTTAAATGTGTTTTGGATTTTCCACTTGATGCTCTCTTTTGCTTCGAATACTATTTCTTGCGAGTGCATCATTAAAACTGTTGAGCCCATCTTAATGGGTGTAAAGAAAGAACTTCTTGGGAGATAACCCATGTGTTATTTTGCTACAGTACTTTGTTTTATATTTGTGTCTTGGAAGTTGTTTACTACTGTAGCAACCTCTCCTTATCTTAGTTTTGTGTTTTGTTGTGCCAAGTGAAGCCTCTAATCGAAGGTTGATACTAGATTTGGATTTCTGCGCAGAAACAGATTTCTATCTGTCACGAATCTGGGATGTTTTCTCTGTAGGTAACTCAGAAAATTAAGCCAATTTACGTGCGTGTTCCTCAGATATGTACGCAACTTTCGTTAGTTTTGAGTTTTCTGATTTGAGCAACGGAAGTATTTTATTAAAATTCGTCTTTACTGGCTGTTCTGTTTTGGCAGATTCTGTCTCTATTTTTTGCATTGTCTCTTGTGGACTTTAAGCGAGGTTTTCTAGACGTAGAGGGCTGTAGCTAATGTTTTATTGAGTTCTTGCAATGTGCCACTACAGGACCAAGGGGGATTCAAATTTTTTGAGTACTAACCCCTCTAATGAAGTTTATGAGAAGTTTGGTGTGAAGGAAGTTTTCAAGGGTCAAGAGAGGAGAATGATATATGATCAAGAAGAGTGAAAAGTCAAAGCTTGGGGATGCCCCCGTGGTTCATCCCTGCATATTTCAAGAAGACTCAAGCGTCTAAGCTTGGGGATGCCTAAGGCATCCCCTTCTTCATCAACTTATCAGGTTCCTCCCCTAAAACTATATTTTTATTCGGTCACATCATATGTGCTTTACTTGGAGCGTCTGTGTGCTTTTATTTTTGTTTATGTTTGAATAAATTCGGATCCTAGCAATCCTTGTGTGGGAGAGATACACGCTCCGCTTTTTCATATGAACACTCGTGTTCTTCGTTTTACTTTTAATGTTCAATGATAAAAGTTGGAAGCTACAATACTTGTTTGGTTGGAAAAGGAAAATGCCTCATATTGTCTTGAATAATTTGACACTTGGCAATTGTTTTGAGCTCTCAAGTAGATCATGATTAAGTTTTTTTTTTCATGTAGTTTGAACCTATTAGTGGAGAACTACCGTAGAGCTTGTTAAAATTGGTTTGCATAATTGATCTCTCTTAAGGTCTAGATATTTTCTGGTAAAAGTGTTTGAGCAACAAGGAAGATAGTGTAGAGTATTATAATGCTTGCAATATGTTTTTTTATGTAAGTTTTTGTTGACTGCCAAAACCCACCGGCGGGCAGCGGCCTTGTCAACACCGTAGAGCCGGGAAGAGCCTAGAGCTGCGGCTGGCTGAGACCCCTCCGAGCGACGGCCCGCAATGCTCTTCTGGTCACACGCGGCGATGCGAAGTGCAAGGGCGTGCCACCTGACCTATACCTGGTCAGGAAGGTGATGGGGATGCCTCGCTTAGTTTCCTGCAGGGCATACATGTAAACATTAAATACGAGCCTCGATCGGCTCTCAGGTTATCTTGTGAATCGGCTCAAAGAGCCGATCCACCCATGATTCGTACGGGGTGCACGAATACTTGGTGGTC
>NC_061513.1:40319110-40342017 GCF_022539505.1 Lolium rigidum | reverse complement strand
CCCCCGAATATTTGTCTGTGAGCATTTACAGTGAAACCTTCATCGAAACTGCTTGTCAACACCTTCTGCTCCTCGTTGGGATCGACATTCTTACTTATCGAAGATACTACGATACACCCCCTATACTTGTGGGTGATCAGGCCTTAACTGGTTGTGCCTGACAATGTTCTTGCTGAAGCATTGTTTTGAGAGAGAGGACTTTCTTCAGGGTGAAAACCTAAGATCTGTGATCGGGCGACGACAGTGTTTGTGCACTGTTTTCTTCTTGGAGGCGTCGCTTATGGAGAAGTTGATCTTCTGGTGTTGTCCTGGTGGTGTCAGAGTTGCTGTTTAGAGTTTTCGATCTCTGTAGCGGGTTTTTTTTTTGTAATTCTTCTATCTTTTTTGGCTGTGTGCATCCTTTATGCCATTAGGGTATGATGTTGTTGCAGAGGCTGGGTGTAATTGGTATCTACACGATATTAATATATGCTCTTTATCGAAAAAAAGACTCCCTTGTTCCACAACCTCATGCCAACGCTCAAGTCTTTCTATCCTATATCATCCTACAAACACTTAATGACGGTATTGTAGGATCCTTTAATCTTGCCTCTTGTAGATTTGTATGGGTCTTCAGTATAAAGCTGAGAACTAATTTGTGGTTAGATGGTTAGGAATGCAGTGACACCTCCTACCCACAGGAGTTCACTTTGGTGTCTCATAAAGGTGTAATATTATGTGTGAGCGTTTTTGATTGTACAGTGTTTCACAAAAAAGTATAAGGAACCTTGAAAAGTACAACGAGTTCACGAATAGGAAACCAAAAAATACTTGAAAAGGGAAGGGGATGAGGGGACATCCCAAGCTTATAGGTTTGCTAGGGGATATTTACTTTAACTCATAGGAGCATTTGTTCCCGTTATGTGAATCTACATTTCGAACTTTCAAAAAATTCTAAAATAATTTTTTCCATGTACATCTACATATTTTAGTTCGTACACAAGTTTTCAAAAAACTAAAAAAAATTGTGGCACCTGTAAAGAAGACAAATTTTGATGCTATAACACGACTACGTACATGACATTTCTTTTGTCTTTTTTGTACACGTCACATAAAATGTTGTTTCTCCACGAAAACTTGTGCATTAACATAGAATGTCATGATGTATGCCAAAAAAATTATGTCAGAATTTTTGACATTTTTAAAATTATTTTTAATTATTTTGTATAATGGGAGTATTTGCTCCTATGAGCCAAAACGCCACCTCTGTTTGCTAGTTCTTATTTTCTTCTTCTTTCACTTTGTCTCATGTTTCATCTAAAACAAAAAATATTTTTATAAACTTCTGGTGCCATTGTAGGGATTAGAGGATAGGTCTTAGTCTTCCACCTCTTGTATTTCGTTGTCCTCCTTCATATGTTCTTCCTTGACACTCTGAACACAATTACTTTCATTCAACGCATTAGTACTAACAAGAATATTCCAAATTTTCATATACATCAAGAAAGAATCATTGATGATCTTGGCGGCCCCTTTAACCTCTTATTCCTTCGGCCTTCTTGGTGTTTTAAATGATCCCTCTCCTTGTATATATAGTAGCCAAGAGAGATGAATATTTGGGACAATGCTTGTGGGCTCCAAAATTAGGGTTTACACCTTTGTATAGACTTTTCGATCCCATCTTGGCAATGTGATCCAAGAACTCTTGGACATGTCTAGAACCTTCCTGGGTCACCTCTTTGACCCCCCCCCACAAGGGCATAAAATGACCGATTATCACATATGGAAAGATTTGGAGTCAATCACGTATTTTTGGGCTACCGTGGTTCAATTTTAGGGCTTCGGTAATCATGTGCAACCGGTTGCATACGAACTCAGATTTTGAAGTTAAATAGATGAAAAGTCATCAGCGAACAATTTCGTACATATTTCATGTTGTACATTTCCCGTTTGACGCCTTGTTCGAGTCGTGCCTAGGAAATCTTTAAAACAGTTTTGTAGAGGTAAATTTTGGATTGCTCAAAGTTTCACTCCAAATAGGTCTATTTTGTGATTTCCACAAAATTATACACCAAAGTGTAAAACAAGAAATTTTGAAAATTTGCAACTATTAGTAGGTTAGCCCCAGTAAATATAGCAATAAGGAATTTAAGATAATAAACTTCAGATTTCATGGATACATTTACATATTTCAGCATCCCCAAGCTTAACATGTTCTCATCCTAGAGCATAAAGGTGATAAACAAACAAGAATTTGGAATATATTATCAATAAATGCAAGGTTCTAATTAATATGATTATTGCTACTAATATATGTAAAGAAGTACTGGAAGTACGTAAATAGCAATTTAACAAATATATCATAAAGTAAGTAGTTTAACATAGACCATCAAAATTGTAGAAACACAAATGATGTCATGCACTAAATTAATCTTTATAAATACTAATTAAAAAATCAAACTCGTGCAAGTGAAGTGCATGTGTGAAACTATATTGGTCTAGCATAGACTTGTAAAACACATTTGTCTTTTAGCTCGGGTAGTGGCAGTTGAAATGCATTTTGTAGATGGAAACAGAGATCAACACATATACAATAGCTTTAACTTCCAAATCCTATTAGAATATGGGCATGTTCCTTTCATTCTAACTTTGGTTAGAGTTTTGAGAACGGTTCCTATACTTGGCTCCTCTCCTTGCTTGTCTCTCGAGTTTCAAGGAGGAGTATCAATCAACATTGTACTGGGCTCCCTTTTGCAGACCATAGCACCCACACCAATATTTTTTTTCGCATATTTAAAAAATCATGATTGGGAAACTTATTCACACGAGAGATCACAATTCTTAGAACTACTTCCTCAAGAATAAACATAGATACAAACAAGAAGACTTGGAATATAAATACAAATATAAACATGATACTTACCTGGAATGACAATGCATGCCACATATAGCTAGATATGGTGTACGCATGTACATAATTCTTGGTTCAAAGGGATTTGGATGTACAAGAACTATATCGATCTTACTAAGTGAAAATTTAGAAATATGGAGAAATTCGATTGCTACAATGAAAGAAACATTGTCCGTTAGTGCGGTGACCCAGCGTACCACTGCATGGTGTAGTACACAAGTCGTTGACATAACACAAGTGAAACACCGTTCCACCCATATTACATCCCTCAGAGTGGTACAACAGAAACATATGCGAGTCCAAGGTATGTCTATAGAAGTACACACGAACTGTTTACATAAGATCAACACAACCTCCTACTTTACAGTGAGGTAAAACTTCAAATAAAGCTCCAGAAGAACGACTCGTAATCTATCTTATTGCTAGCTTAAGTTCAAGAGCTACTTGGCTTGCTATAGAAATCTAGCTACTTAGGTGCTAGGATTAGGGAAAGATTCCCTTCTATTGCTAGTCTAGGTTTCCATTATAACCGATGCAGGAGTTGACTCCATTGACTTCGTTGTTTGGATTCTTCATCTTGTTGCAGCTTGACTCCTTTGTCTTCGAGTTCCACTGTAGTTTCTCCTTCGGTGCATTGCTCTAAGAAGGGGGTTCAAACGAGATAGAATGAGTACGAGCGTACTCAAGCAAGTTCATATTAGGAAATATGTGTATCATGCACTAGCTACAGCCATAGACCGGAAAGTCATAGGCCAATGCAAGTTTTCATAAACATTTCTTCAAAAGGTTTATTTTATTCTGAAAACTATGCCCGTCGGCCTTCACAGAGTTGACTAGAACTTCGTGGAGTTCCTTTCCTCGCCGCGTTCGCAGCTCCCTTCCCGGAACAGGGAGTGACAAATCACAATTCTTGATACCCTCTGCAGAGGTGCGTTACTTTACCCCACAAGAGATCTTAACCATGTTGCCGGCCGAGAGTATGTCCCCGTCCACACTTCCTTTGGTGTGAGGCCCGAGTATAAGATCCAAGCCAATCACCGCCTTCTCCGCGACCCCGCAAACCCACCCTTTTGTCCGACCGTACACCTCCGTAGACTTCCCCGATAATACGGCTTTACTCATGGTGTACTCCGGACAATCCCTCATAGATGGTAGAGATTAACATCACTAATGGATGAGGATTTAAAAGGATATCCCAACCTATTGCGGCTAGTGCCTCCAACACCCCACCGTCTCTACCATCCGTTGGCGTGCGTAAGGGAAAAGATACAGACTGACTTCCCCGCAGCCATTATAGATCTTATGGATAACGCGATATGTACGGCGCTAGAATCACTCGGACGGCATTGGTAATTAATCCTAGGGTGATATAACCCATTGCAATGGAACCTCCACCATATCAACACATACCATGGTTCCATTGCCCACCACATAGTCATATTCATAATTGTAAAATAATATTTGCTTTTCAATGCATGAGTGATAAGTATAGTACTTTGCATATAATTTGATAAAAATAATCAAATGACATGAGCAAGCGATGAACTTGCCTTTCTTGATCGCAAGATTATGCGAGCAAAAGCTTCGATACGTGATAACTCCAAATTCTGAAATACCATCATCGTCCAGTAAGGACAATGTTTAAAGAACTGGCAAAAATGCTATAATGCATAGTATGAGATGCAATCGTCCCGAGCGTAACCTAACCTCGATGATTTAGGATGTATGAGTTGTAAAGATTTCTTTAGGGTTGGTTGCACTTTTAGAATGGTTCTCAAACAAGGTTCTTATTAGGGTTTGGTTATATTAGCATCATAATCAAGTGATATATGACATCATAACAATCATACACACTAATAATAGTGGTGGAATAATATGTAAAGAACAGTTGTTAATTTTAAGTTCTACAGTGGTTGATGATTACTTGTATTATACTTCAAAAGAATAACTTTTGAAGAACATGTTGTTTAAGAAATAATGAGTATTTCAAAGAAGGATTAGGGCTTCTAAGGTTTGATTGACAATTGTACTTCAAAAGAATAACTTTTGAAGAACAGAGTTAAATAAGAATATGAACTACTATACATAGGAGCTATGGCTTTCTAGGGTTTACTATAGGATTCAATTAAGTTTACTATTAGAAACTAGTTGGTGCTTAACTTGGAATGGATTTCTATATAACAAGTATTGGTAGATTTATTGCTATTAAGGTTTACTATGGCTTCACATTTGCTTTACTAAATAATTCCTAATGGTTCCTAAACTAAGTGGCTTACCATTTCCTAAGTAGGGTTTAGTTGGATACGAGCATGTAATGTGAATTACTACACAAGGTTGATACTAGGGTTCATTATTATAGTTCTACTAGGTTTTGATGCTTGAGATTGATCCTAATGGTATGGTATATAGGAGTGGTGATCAATGGTACTAATCCAATTAACAAGTTAGGGTTTATACTTAGGTGACATTAGTGGATCATATAGGTTTTAATTAAGAATAGGAACATGAAATGATGACTCATGTGAATTGGTTCTACGTTGGTAGATCCTGACTTGTATTTGTTGGTCACATAATAAGGTTCTCTATGTAAGGTGAAATTCACATGATCACATGTAACACATAACTAGGGTTTTGGAGTTGCTTCTAATTTAGGGTGATCACATGAAATAATGAGATCAAGGTCTTACTCAAATTGAAACTAGGGTTTCTAAATTATGGTACATCTCCTAAAATTATAATTGGCAATAAAGGTGTGGTAACTAATTACTTTGAAACAAAATTAATAATGGTTTAACATTTTATTAATTTTTACAATAATTAATATTTAGGGTAACTTTTATTTAGGTTTAATTGAGAATTAGGGTTTAACAATTTGTGATTAGGTTTTAAAATAATTAACTTGTTAATTAAAGAATGTTTAAGTTACAAAATTTGAGTTATCAAAATAATATTGGCTTTTAATATTTTCTTGAGTTATTACTATTTAAAGACAATAGAAAATAGTAATTTGCAATTAGGGTTTATGAATTACCACTAATAATTAATTTAGTGCAAATATAATAAATAAAATTAATCTTAACATTTTACTTAGTTACTGAATAGTTAAAATTAAATTTTGAAATTTCACTAATTATTGATTTCAAATTGTATTTTTAAATAATTGAAAAGGCATAATTAATAAGGTTGAAAATAAGTGAATTTTTATTTTGTCACACATTTTTATTTTATATTTTATTTGGATAGAGTTTATTTTTGTGAGCATTTTGATATATTATTCATAATTTTCTGAGTTGAAATGGATTTTATATAATTTTGCAAAGTTTCAGTGATTTTCTGGAATTTGAAATAAAACAAAAAGGCTAAACATACCGATTCGTTTCTAGTCTGAGAGACAGACATGTGGGGTCTGGTCCAGGTCAGCTGCCTCGTTGGCAGTTGACCGAGTCAAAGTGGTTAACGGTCCCACTGCCACGTCGACATTACCGGCGGCTTGACGCCGGCGAGGCGTAACGCGACGGCGACGCCGAATTAGGGCTCCCGGGATGATCTACTATATGTTTCTGGACCCCCATGACCTACTGAGCCCGATGGTGTGGTCGTCTACTCGAATAGCTCACCGGAGCATCACCGGCATCCATGTGCTGCGGCGGCGCACTCCGGTGAATGATGAATCTCGAGCTACAGAGGGTTCTAGGAAGCGAGATCTAGCTCATTAGATGCGCGAGCTCACCCTGAATACGACGGCGTGGTCGACGACGACGATTGCTGACGGAGGTGACGGCGATTGGCGATCTCCGGCGATGTGCTGCAGAAGGGATCGATGCAATTGAGACGATTCCTAGCTCCCCGGACGATTGCTTGCGCCCGGATGCTCCTCTCGACGAGGCGCTCCTCCACGACCAAACGGCAGCCTCCGGGGTGACTCCAGTCGACGGCACCGTGGTGGTCACCGGCGACCAGTAGAGAAAGAACACGAGGAATTGAGGCGTCTGAGAGAGATTGGATGGGCGGTGATGAACAAGGACTACACGGTAACGCCCTCCACCTATTTATAGGCCAAGGGAAGCCTCGAGGACTCGACACGACGACGGCGACGGTGAAGAGGTGGCGGTCTCTGGAAGATGTTCTGGCGAAGATCTTTTCTCCCCTTGGATAGACTCAGACGTGAAACAATTAGGGCAAGGCTGCGGAACCTTCGCCGCGTCCGGGCATCCCTATCGTCGACGAGAACGGCGTCTCGTCGGCGCTGCCGCGGTGTCGAGCTCGGAGAGGTAGACGACGACGACGTCTCTCCTTTGCACGAATTTTAAAGACACCGAAACGGTATCTGACTTGGGCTGGGCTGGTGCTGGGCTTCGATGCTGGGCTGCTCTGGTGCTGGCTTGGGCTGCTGCGGCCTGCTTCGGTGGACAGGTAAAGTTTTCCCTCTCTTTTTCCTTTTTAAACTTTTCTGTTTTATTTTCTGGTTTGAGTTTACTATTTGATTTCAAATTTGAACTCTATCTTATTTTGCAGGTCCTAAATTATTTGAGTATCAAGATAACTTAATACTATTATTTACTACCTAGTGTTACTTTTAAATACATATTCATTTTATTATTAGGTTGATATTATGTGGGGTTTTAATTGAAATAGGAATGGGTTTTTATATCCATCTCAATTCCTTGTTAATTTAGGAACCAGATTCATTTCAATGGTTTGAAATTTGATAACAAGTGAATGGTGAAAATTTATTAGGTTTAACTAATGTGCTTAACAACATTGATTGTTCATATCTATTTTAATTTTGACTAGAGTTTAAAGTAAATGGTGTTGAGAATAGGATTGGTTCATGATTTCATGTGGAGAATTACTTCTAAGGGTTTATGAAGATGGTTGGATCAACTCTATATTCTCTACTCTTGCTTAGCAACTACTACTTGAATTATTTAAAATAGATCCTAAGCTTGTTATGGTTAACTCACTTGTTAAGGTGACTTTATTTTTATACCCTACTATATCATTTGGTTCACTCAACAAGGTATTTGAATAGCAAAGTAAAATAGGGTATTGGTTTCATTCTACTCACCAAAGGCATTTAATCCATAAGCATATGTGGCTTGGTTTATACTTGTGATCCATGATACACAAGTTAGGAAACAATATTTTATGTGGGGTGGATACTACATGAAAGGTTTAGGGTTTTGCATAAGCTTCACTAAATTGAAGTATAAATAGGCGGGATGTATGGTAGGGTTCTAATTATAATCCAAAGTAATATTTGAATTGGGATTCAAATATGGTTTAGGGTTTTAGTTATGATCACCCATGTGATACACAACTAGGTTTAGGTATGAGCATAAGCATTGATTCTATTCTAGTGGCTAGAGTTATCCTCCTCACTTAGGTAGAAGTATTGTATCAAGGCAATGCTAGGTTAGTCTCAAGTGTTTGGATAAGCAAGGTTTAAATACAATATCATTACTACTCTATACAAGGCATGAGTATTGGTTTGGTTAATTACTAATGATATATTTATCATTTCATGTGATAGATTAGATCTATGGATCACATATATATGTTTAACTTATCATCTTAATTTATAAAGTAAAATCATGCATTAGACATGATCCACTTATTCCTCACTAGTCTCTCTTCTTTAATACTTCTCTCAACACACTCACTTAGATTTCTTAGGGTTTATGATCATCACCCAATTTGTAATGATCAAAGTATTGGCCTCATAATAATTCATTAGTAAATCATGGTTCTCTCTCCAAGATCAAGTATAAGTCCATATACTTGAGTATACCTCTTTAGGTTGAGCTCTTCTGAATAGGTAGGGTTCTCTAGAGTTTATGATCATTACCAAGGTGTAATGATCACAACACTTGCCTCTCTATAATTACTAGAAGAATAAGTTCTTACTTCCTATCAAGTTTTAGCTAGGTCAAATAGGGTTTAATACTTTACTTATACTTATTATAACATTGGTTAGTATCAACAATTACCTCCCTTGGACAAGGTTTAAATACTTAGCTAGGTTCTATTTAATGGATGATATAAGCATATTGATGATTCTCTCCTTTCTCTAAGGTTTAAAGATATGAGTTGGGAAGCAAGGTTGGAATGGTCAAGGTTTAATGAAGAATGAATATGAATTCTCTTGACATGGATTCAAGTATTGTAATGGAAAAGCTATACCATGTGACTCATGGTAGGAACATTTATCTAGTAGAAGACATGGGTAAGATAAGTAAAGAATAGTTTCTTAATTAATTGTGTTCTTTGATTTATGGTTGAATAATTATTCATGTGTTGTTGTAAGGAATGGCATGTTAAGATTCTTTATAAGATCTTGTAGTTAATCCTTACTTAAGGTGTTGTTTGTTGTAAATCTACTTCTATTTGATCTAGCCCATAGATCAAATCCTCTCTACCCAAAACAAGGTTTTAGCAAAGATCATAGTGAAGTTTATAGCGCTTGACTTGATGATCTACTTCAATTCCAGCAAGTCAAGTGAAACTTCAGTTACTGTGGTAAGTTTTATGTGAAGCGCGAAAATTCCCCGGATTTTCTATGCATGAATGCAATGCACACTTTGGTGTTCTCTCATTTTATTGTCTCTAAACCTGGGATATTACAGTTAGTATGGCTCATTTTATGTAGTGCAAGATAAAATTGAGGTCCTACAATAATGAGGTAATGCACCTAATATACTAAATAAAACATGTGAAGTTGAAATCCACTAAAAAAATAAGACATTACCCAAAGGAGTAGCAATCTTTTATCTTTTCCCCCTTTCTTTTATCTTTGTGAGATAATCATTACACAAATGAGATAATCATTTATCTTTTCCCCTTTCTTGTATCCTACTTTTTTGGATTTTTTTTTCTAATAGAGCACTTCAAGTTTATGTGAATATGTTTGGTGCTTAAAAAACCAAGTTTGAGGGTTTGCAAACCGAATCGTTGTTGATGTAAAGGGGGATGAGGGGGCATCCACAAGCTTGTGGTGTTACCCATTCCTAAATATTTCCATGCTTGGTGTATATGAGATGCAGGGTCATCCCAAAGCTTAGTATATTGTCAACTATTCTTGGATGCTTCTCCTTTTGGTGTTCCTTCATTCCATAGTAAAAACTTTACCACAAAAACTATTCCAGCCTTTTTCAGCGGGGTGACATTAGTGGCAAAAGAAAATAAGTTTTCTGTCTATAAAATACTAAAATAATTTGGTTTCATGTGTCCAGAGAGTTACTTAAGTGTATAGTAATCTCGAAGGACCAACATATACTAGAAGAATCCAATAATAACTCAAAAAGGCCACTTAAACAATTAAAGAGATAATATATCCAAAAAAACAATTGCAGCAAAACAACTTTTGAAATTCCACTTACAAAAATCTGAAAATTTTATGATAATTCGGAGTACTTACGGGCGTTCTTATAGTAAAAAATCTCTACATTTTGAGAGATACATGGAGTGCTCAGGAAATAAAACGATGAAGAAGTAACACACGGAAAACTGCAGCTCATGCAATTGTGAACATCTAACAAGATCCAAATGGGTAAACCTTGGGAATTATGGTGTTTCCCGCACCACTAGTACATACAAAATAGCAGAGTGAAATGAACAGAATGGAACTTCCCAGCACACCGAGAGAATTGCTGGAGCGGAACCAACATCGTATCTCCATTGAAACAACAACACATAGTTTGCCGGAATGAGCCCATCTTGCACAAACGAGAGAGGCTTGGGATGGGAAGCAACGCTGGCTTTATGAGTTTTCCTTTCCTATGGATGAAAAACAAATTTTTTATTTTCCCAGTATTGAAACGGGTTTTTTTTGTGAAGCACCTACAAGAAATTCAATCTACAATGGTACGAAACTTACGCACAAAATTGGAAGACCACTTCCACACTATGGTTCACATAGCTGATGCACGTGTTTGCTATTTAGGAACTCATTGTATTTTATATGGTGTCCTACCAATTTTTCTAGAAGCAGATTTGAACTAAGCACCATCTTTCGTTTGTTCCAATATTTTGCAAAAAAATCATTTTTAGGTTCACGACGTGTTGTTTTATCACAAATACAATGTCAGTTTCGTGCGGTTCCCTCTGGTGTGCCTCGCAGCCCATGGTCTTGCAAAGTGTTATTCCAGCGGGTACCAATTTGAGCATAATTCACTAAAAAACAGAAAAATGCAGAACCTTCGTGAGACGTCATTTTCGGTAACCTAGTTGCGAGGAAAAAAAATACAAACTTCGAATACGAGAATTATTCCGAAAAAACCTTCACAATATGAGCCATCTCCTATAAGGTTCTATGGCTTGTAGGACAAATGATCAAGGTTGTGACCTGAAGAATGCATAGTTTGCTCGGACGATCTCATATTTCTCACGGGTGTGAGCCTTGGGAGGGGAAGCACTATGTTATTTTTATGAGTTTTCCTTTCCTAGCCATGAAAAACCCCAATTTTTCAATTTCATGCAAAAAATTGTTTTTTTTTTGTGTGAAGTAGCTATAAGAAGGGTTCAATGGTATGAAACCTATGCTAAAAAATAGCACCACTTTTGTACTACGGTTCACATAACTTATGCATGTTGGCTGGCAATTTTTTAGATTTCTAGGAATTCATGTTATTTTATACGGTGTCTTGCCGATTTCGCTGGAAGAGGACCAAATTTGAACTAAGTGTATATACTTTCACTTGTTACATATTTTTTGTGAAAATTATTTTTAGGTCAACAACGTGTTGTTTTATCACATATACGATGTCGGTTTCACGTGGTTCCCTCCGGTGTGCCTCTTAGTGCCCATTCTTACAAAAAAGAGTCATCCTGACGTGTCCCGATTTGAGCACAATTCATTAAAAAATCCAAAAAAATGAAGAACCTTTGCAAGGCATCATTTAAGGCGACTTAGTTGCAAGGAAAAAAAAATACAAACTCAAAATAAGGCAGTTATTCCAAAAAAAAAAAAAACCTTCACAAAATAAGCTACCTCCTATGAGACTATATGGCTTTTAGCTAGGGCAAATAAGTTAGGTCGTGACCTGAAGCATGTCATAGTTTTTTCGGAACAATCTCATATCGCGCACAATCGTGACTGTTGGGAGGGGAAGTAATTTTGGTTTTATGAGTTTTCCTTCATAGCTATGAAAAACCTATTTTTGATTTTGGTGGTGCCGAAAGGTTTTATTTTACAAAGTAGCTACAAGAAGTGCAATCTGCAATGGTACGGAATCTATGCACAAAAATAGGAGAACACTTTCACAGTACGGTTCACATACCGGATGCACACGCTAGCTTTCTAGGAATTCATGATATTTTATACTATGCCGTGGCGATTTGCTAGAAGCATACCAGATTTGAACTAAACGTATACTTTTTTTTCTAGATTGTTTTTGCAAATATCATTTTTAGGTCCACAATTTGCTTTTTTACCATAGATATGACATTGGTTCCGTGCGATGCCGCATGAGTGGGAGGGGAAAATAACCCTCGAAACCTATTGTCCTTGCCTAGTGTGAAGTTTTGACACTAGGCCAAAATAGTCTTTGCCGAGTGCCACAAAATGACACATGACAAAGATGGTCTTTGTCATGTGTTAATATGAGAACACTAGGCAAATAAATTTATTTGTTGAGTGTCCGTTAGTTGGTACTTGGCAAAGGGTGATGCCGTCAAGGATACCGTCAAATGGAGGGCAATGGCCATGTGTCGTAGGGCTTGCCGAGTGTCAAATTTTAGCACTCAGCAAAAACCAAATTTTCAGTGTCGAATTTTGGCACTTGGGAAAGGCAATCTTTGCAGAGTGTATTTTTTGTCTTTACCTTGCATGAATTCTTTCCCGAGTGTATTTTAATAAACACTCAGCAAAGGCTGTCTTTTCTGAGTAGCACGAAATTTGACACTCGGCAAAAACCAAAACCTCAACAAAGAAGCATTTTTCGGTAGTGGTAGTTACGACCATTATGGCCTTTAAAATATTATATCCTCCGTTATAATATATCTATTGATATCTTTGCGGCTAACCTCATTATTCCACGGTTCTCATATCTATCAACCAAAACGTCTGCAAGGAGGTATTCACCAAATATGTGGATGACTACCAATCATATATATCATCCACGTTGTGTAAACAAGAACAAATATCAATGCAACTATACATACCGGCAAGAAGAAAATTTCCCTCCCGGGACGCCCGCGTGATGGCGGCATTGGAGGCTCCCCACAAACCCTAGCAAACCAAGTCTTGATTGTGCCCTACCGGCACACGATAGGGAAGTGCGGAGGAGACAGAGGTGGGCGCGTGCGGTGGTGCGTCGCTGGCATCGTGGAACTTAAGACGGCAGCGCTCCTACGGGTTAAGGTATGTTCCTGCCTCCATGTGCCACTATCGCATGGGCCCAATCTGGGGCCAACCTTGGGCTCAATCAGGACCAGAATGGGTTGGCCCGCTTAATGGTTTTTTTCCTAGCTAGCGTTCAAACTCACACCAAGATAAGATCTGCCGGTTGTGAGTCCCGATTGATATGGCTAGATTGTCGTATCTCGGAAGGCTCCATGGCAAACTCCTTTGGGCAATTCATGCGTGGAGATTGCTGAACCGGGTAGGATTTGGTTGTGTGCATCAGTGTTTTTCTCTGGCCGTTTGGTTTCAGAGGGAGCGCCGGGAAGCTTTGTTGGCTGCTACCATCATGAAGCACGCTTCTCGTTCTATGGTGACATCAGCCGATGGAGAATATCATTGAAGTCGGTATCTGAGGGCTAGTAATGGTGGCTCCGGTGTGGTGACGAGGAATTGGCTTGGTGATTTATGACTTGGAGGAGCGGCATTGTAAGTGGGGGCATCAGCATAGGAGAAGTCCAAAATCTTACCTTTCAGGGTGAAAATCTAAGCTCTGACCTTAATTGGTTGTGACTGACAATGGGCTTGTTGTAGGCATTGTTTTGTGAGCGAAGACTTTCTCTAGGATGAAAATTTAAGATCTTTGATGGATCGACGACTACAACAGTTGTGCACTATTCCCTTGTTGGAGGCGTTGCTTTTGGAGGAGCTGAACGTCTGGTGTTATCTTGGTGATGGTAGTTCTGCTCCTACAAGGAATACATCACTGCAGCGAGGTTTTATTTTATTATAAATTTTTTTTTTGGTTGTGTGCATCTATAATGCCGCTAGGACATCACGTTGTTGGTTGAATGTATTTAGTATCTTTGCGATGTTAATATATTCCCTTTATCAAAAAGAAATACGGACTGACAACCGCCCCTCCCAACTCACCTTGGAATTGTTAATTTGATATACACTCTCTGTCCACTTATTTCAGATCAGTTCTATGCCAGGTATTGGTTACACATTGCCTGCATTGGGGATCATAGAGAATATGCCTTGCAGATTTGTTCGAATTTTCTAAACCAAGGTACAATTTTGTATTCATGTTATGCTTACGCATGCAAACATACGTGTGAATATATTTTCTCACGTTGATAGGCCTCTTCTGTTTTCAATTGAGGACGACGTCAGACGAGAATGATAATAGAACAGAGTAATGGAGACTTCATCAGTACGAGGCCAAAGAAAATTTCTTGCAAGTTGTCTTGGTAATATTTCTTTAGGTGTGCAACTGAAGTTTGTCAGTTAATAATGAGAGTCCGTTGGCTAAAATCCACAATCCGGAAGCTTGTCGATATGCTTGATCCTTTTTTCTGCAGAAATTTCCCCAGCAACGGGTGGGCTAACGAATAGTGTTAGAAGAAAGAAAACCAGTAATCTGGCTTAACTAACATGTAGTACAATATAGTAAATTCTACGCCTGGGGGTGGGGACATCCCGCTGCTTCAATGGACGCCGAACCATGGTGAGCCGTCGGAGAATTACCTGTGGCTGGGGAGAAGACACCCTGATGTAGCCGGAGGATAATATACCTGTGGCCGGGGAGAGACACCCTGATGTAGCCGGCAGGTTAATGGTTAATCTTTAGTTGCCTGAGTTTCAGGCAGGATCCATTTAGAGGTGTGTCCTGGGCGGAGTATTCTGTGGCTCGTGGGTGATGCTGGGAGGTAAGGGAAAGACAACGGTTGGAGAAAAAAAAAAAGCTTACAGCCAGGTTAAGCGACCCATCATTGCATAGAATTTTTTGTTGCTGTCTAGAGGGTGACATGGCACTTTAGTTTTAACAGATATGGTCCTTTTTATGCATTGTTTTAGATCCAATAATTTCCGCAGCAACAGTGATGTTCAAAGAAAGAAGACCAGTAATCTGGCTGAACTAACATGTAGTACAATACAAATACTAGTACGTACATGTATCAATGCTATACCATATGCTTCATTTCTTCCCATGCCGACCACCGTTGTCTCAACATTCATGATGGCTAAATTCGCCAGTTTAGCCCTCTTTCTGCTGCACTCTTGTGTATGTGCATCATCAAGAGATCACACGCTGAGTACCGGGTCATCCCTGTCGGTGGAAGATAACGCGAGGTCTTTCCTGGTGTCGCCGGACGCTACCTTCTCGTGCGGCTTTCTCCAAGCCGGCGACAACGCCTTCTACTTCTCCATTTGGTTCACCGCCAGCAAAAACAGAACCGCCGTCTGGACGGCCAACCCCGGCGCCCCTGTGAACGGACGGCTCTCCAGGATCTCGTTCAGCGGCGACGGCAAGCTGGTCCTCGCCGACGCCAACGGGACCATTGTCTGGGACACCAAGACGGGAGGCAACAAGCAGCACCTCACCGTCTCCCTCAACGACACCGGCAACCTCGCCATCACGGACCCTTCGACCGGCCGCGCCCTGTGGCAGAGCTTCGATTGGCCGACGGACACCCTGCTCCCGTCGCAGGTGCTGTCCAAGGATACGATTCTGACGGCCGCCTACTTCACCCTCCGCTATGACAGCGACAACGTGCTGCGGCTCCTGTACGACGGCCCGGATACCGCGAGCGCCTACTGGCCGAGCCCGGGAATAGACGTGTACACGAGCGGCCGGACAAACTACAACAGCTCACGAATCGGCGTCCTCGACGACACCGGCGCCTTCTTCTCCAGCGACGGGCTGCACTTCCAGGCCTCCGACCTGGGCGCCCCCGGCATCAAGAGACGGCTAACGATCGAGCAGGACGGAAACTTGCGGCTCTATAGCCTCCTGAAGGCGACCGGTGACTGGGCGGTCACGTGGGTGGCGCTGAACCAGCCGTGCTCCGTGCACGGGCTGTGCGGGAAGAACGCCGTCTGCGAGTACCAGCCGTACCTCCGATGCTCGTGCATGCCGGGGTACGAGATGGCCGACCGCCGGGACTGGAGAAAGGGCTGCAAGCCGACGTTCGGTGTCCCCGCCGCCAACGGCAACAACTGCAGCCAAGGGGTGCCGGAGCAGTTCACGTTCCTCGAGGTGCCACACGCCGACTTCTACGGATACGACCTCTGGTTCAACCAGTCCATCACGTTCGAGGACTGCATGAACCTGTGCCTCAAGCTGTGCGCCTGCACCGCCTTCTCCTATAGGACGAATGGCTTGGGCAACTGCTACCCGAAAGGCGACCTGTTTAATGGATACAGGACGTCGTCGTTCTACGGGAGCATCTACCTCAAGCTGCCGAGCAAAGTCAACGCCTCGGCGTCGGCGCTGCCGTTGGTATCCGTCGCCGGCGGCTCGGGCCTGGCCTGCGAGCGTAATGGTTCTAGTCGTCGTACCATCGTCCCGGGGTACGCGGACATGTACGGGAGACCCGGCAGCGGCCCAAAGTGGACCTACTTTCTTTCCTTCGCCGCGGTGCTGGGATTTCTCGAGCTTCTCTTCGTCGCCGCAGGGTGGTGGTTCCTGTCCAGCCATCAGAGCATACCCAGCTCGATGGAGGCAGGGTACAGGCTGGTGATGGCGACCCAGTTCAGAAGGTTCTCGTACCGGGAGCTCAAGAACGCGACAGGGAATTTCAAGGAGGAGCTTGGCCGTGGCGGGTCCGGCGTGGTGTACCGCGGTGTGCTGGACAAAGGCACCGTGGTGGCGGTGAAGAAGCTGACGGACGTGCAGGTGCAGGGCGAGGAGGAGTTCTGGGCGGAAGTGACGGTGTTCGGGAGGATCAACCACATCAACCTGGTGAGGATCTGGGGGTTCTGCTCCGAGGGCAAGCACAGGATGCTGGTGTACGAGTACGTCGAGAACGAGTCGCTGGACCGGCACCTCTTCGGCAACGACATCGGCAGGTCGCTGGCGTGGACCGACCGGTTCAGGATCGCGCTGGGCGCGGCCAGGGGCCTGGCCTACCTTCACCACGAATGCCTCGAGTGGGTCATCCACTGCGACGTCAAGCCGGAGAACATCCTCCTCACGCGGGAGCTCGACGCCAAGATCGCCGACTTCGGGCTGGCCAAGCTGTCCGGGAGGGACGCCGCGGGAGACGGCGTGCAGTTATCACACATGAGGGGCACGGAGGGATACATGGCGCCGGAGTGGGCGCTCGGCCAGCCCGTGGACGCCAAGGTCGACGTCTACAGCTACGGCATCGTACTTCTAGAGATCGTCATTGGGACACGGATCTCCGACCAGACGACGGCGGACGGCGAAGAGCGGCTGGAGATGTGGCAGATCGCACAGGCGCTGAAGCAGGTGGTAGCCACTGGAGACGTTGGGTCGGTAGTGGATAGTAGGCTGAGTGGGCAGTTCAACCCTCGGCAGGCCATGGAAATGGTGAAGATCTCCTTGTCGTGCATGGAGGAGAGCAGCAGCAGACCGACCATGGATGACATCTCCAAAGCTCTTACAGCGTGCGATGACGAAGATGAGCACCCAGCGTACCTCTCATGACAAACTTCGACCTATGGTGTGATAACTTGGGAGCTACATGCTTTAGTAAATCATATCTTTTATGCAAGAGCCAACACATTAAGATTTACTTTGTCAAAGAACGAGTGTTGAATAAATAATTGAAGATTCAGTTCAGTCGTCCAAAGAAACAATTGAAGATGCCACTTTCATACTAAACTTTTGAGGACTCAAACATAATCTGAACTTATCCAAGTTATGATTAGGGGAGGGTGTTACACCTAGCTTTAAGTGTGACTAGTATCTGGGTTCTTGTACGATATGGTGCCGCATATCACCTCCTCCTATATAAATATATACATGAAAGGGCTAGGTGATTATCTGAGTAGAACCTTAATACTCGTCTTCCTAAATTTGACACAGGCGACATAGAGAGTAGCGTTTGTTGCGTGCACCATCCCGTCCACAAATCCACCATCCAAACTATTGTGTGAGCTTTGAGATTAGTACAAAAGGAAAATCTTTGCATGCAACCTACCCCATGTTAATACCTAGTACTACCCTCTCATTGTTTAATATATGAATTTTATTTCTAGTGTTGAATTTGAAAGAGTCATATTTAGTAGAATATATGTTGGATTAACAATCTGTTTATATCTTTCGATGATATCTTTTAAACAAGCCTAAAAAATATTTTCGAAAAATATTCCCTGACTCAAAATTCTGGATCCGCCACTGCTTATGGATACCGGCTGCAATGAACTAATGGTGGTCATACATGCTATTTCAGCCATGGTGGTCGACGTGGTGGCGCTTTTTTTTTAGCAGGCGTGTCTTGTGTTTCTCTTTTGTTATTACTCCAGTATGAGCATTAGCGTTGTCCAGGTTCAATTGTTTAGGTGGGCTGCTTATTCCGAATGTTTCTCTCCTCATATGCAGCCACTCCAAACACGTTGAAAGCAAGAACTAGCATTGACCCTCAGAATCTCCCCGTATGGGCTGGCCAATTTGGGCTTCTCTTTTAATTTTGTTTCCTTTTTCTTTTCTTGTATTTCCATTTCTTTTTATTTCCTATTTTTTGGTAATACATTAATACGTGTTTAGCATGCGAACATCTTTTCAAGGGTGTGCAAAAAGTACCCTTAATCACCTTTTTCAAATCCGTGAACATATCTTTTTGTTTTACCCCGTGGACAATATTTTTCAGACCTCCGAACATCTTTTCTGAAGCTATAAACCTACTATTTTTTTATCCCGTGGATAATTTTTCTAGATTCCGTGAAGATTTGTTTGAGCAAAATATGAACATTGTTTTCAAGATGTACGAACATTTTTTTAAATTACATGAACCTTTTTGGACCCATGAACATTATTTTGAAACTTAGACATACATTTTAGATATACACAAACATTTTTCAAAAGAAAAGATATAATAATTGTGATGGGGTGCTCTATTCCTCGATCGACCAAAAAAGTTTAAGTCAGGTTTGTTTTATTGTAGCATTGAATTTTATCATAACAACCACTAGTGTAGCTATTTTTTCGGGTCGCATCTGGCTATTGGTCCAAATGAAGTATTATCCACTTAAACTCCTGCTAGTTGTCCCTGAACTAGTGTTGTTATATGTGTCTCTTACATTGAAGACCAAAATGATTATTCTTGCAGTTTTTTGATCCAGCTGCTACGTACTCGACAATGGTGATTCGTACTCTCGGCTCTCCATCGACATTGATAAGGTTGGTTTGTTTTTATTCGCTGAGATACTCGTGTTGGTACTCTTGTCGATGTTGATTGACTACTTTAATGGTTACGCGCGTGCACGTATCCTTGGCATTACGGTTCAAATTAAAATTATGAGAGAACTTTTGTCGGTATTTACAGGTATGTGGTCCGTTATCTATCTTTGATTGCATTTAGAAGAGTACAAGATTGTGTCTTGGAAGAATAAAAAAATTGAAGACCTCAAAGATTTGTTACTAGTATCTTTTAGACTTTATTTTACCATCATTGGAGTTAGCTCGTGTATCGCTATCATGTACAATTTGTTACTATTAATATATATGGTATTGATTGTGAAAAAAAGGTGGAGGGCAAAGACGTGCTAGTATCAGGGGCATCTTTACTCCGTGTCCAAAGTCAGTTGCCCATTTCAAGATACATACTTGTACGTTTCTTGAGAATTTCTAACCTATTTTTTTATGTAATTGTGGCGGTGTTCTATAATAAAAGAACAAGCAATAAATTCAAATGAAAAAGATACTAATTGTTCATTTCTTGAAAAGATGCATCTCATATGAAAACTTAGTTTCAAATCACTCACAAGTCCCAACCACTATTACCCTCTAAAGGCTGCCGTAGGAGTATAGTAATAATTAAGAATCTCCCACTGGATGAGGGCATAAAGTACATGAGTCATTGTTATTCTCTTACCAAAGATTATACAACAAGAGAGGCAACTTTATGTCACCACTATATCTCTAACCTTCACCTCGTGAGGGTGATAAATATCCTTCGTATCTGCAAGGGCAAATATTATAGTCATTGTTCGCACAATATTATGAAGAACATTACCACATCCATAAAACATAAATCAAGCATATTCTTGCATGGGTGCACAAGACATAATCGACATATTCATAAACATTGTACATGAATGATTAAAGTAATACATGCATGAATCCACACTAGGGTTTGGATTACAATGAGATGGATGGAGGATTTGTATGAAGAGAGCATACATGATGGTGGCGCCGATGGATGTTGATGTTGGAGCCTCCATGATCAAAGCAATGGCGTAGCCGATGTCCTTTTGCAGATCCCCCCTCCCCGGATCCTTTCTGAAGGTGAGGTTTCTTGTATGGTTTATGATGGTGTGCTTTGGTAGGCCCCTTAATTACAGATCAAATTACACATGCATAAAATTTCTTTATCAATTTGAAAAAATGCTTCTATAACATCATATCAAGGTATTTTCCAGCCTGATATAGGAGGTTTTCAAAGAATGCCTCCACGCACTTGATTATGCGGATCCTCGTGAAATCAGCTAAAAGCAAGCACACAAATGTTGTCACATACTTAAATTTTTACTTCTAATGTGCAAAAACACCTAATAAAACATGATAGCATGAACAAACAAAGATATATTGTAATTGTCTAAAGGTATCCATAGAAAATATTATGGACAGGTCTAAAGCATTTGTGGTTAACCCAATCATCTGTCACTGATACCTGACACTACGATAGTTTAGGCTTGTTAGGACGGGAAGCATTGACAAACATATATTTTCGGCACTTTTATGGTGTTAGAGCATGTTTAAATATATGTACAGCTGATGGCTATATAAAGCGGCCATGTAATCTAGAGCCATCATCTATAGCGAGGTTGGCCATAAGGCCGCCTATTAGATAGTTGGGGCATGTTTGGAAATGGTCTAGCTTTCAACTTCCTGAAACTCACGAGCTAGATTTTAGAAGCTATCCTATGTCAAACTTGGGGCACCACTTCCGAGAATTTAGGGATGAGGAAATCATGGAGCATAACGAAATTGCGAAGGAATGCCACCGATAAGTGAAAAGGGTTCGTTTCGCTTTCCTTTCCAGCTCTATTCCTCTCGTTCCGAGCCAACCGAGCAGCCCATGGCACACATAACTTAGCAGATGGGCCTGCTGACGTCACCTAGTTCCTCTCCTCTAGTTGGCTGCCCTGACGATGCATCGATCATATCCTTCGGTAACCGCCCTGACTTTGCATCATGCCTCCCCCCCCCCCCACCGTCACCCAACCCCGTTTCACACCTCTTCTCCTCGCCGCATGTGCAACCTCTACTTTGTCCGCCTCCTTATGTCTCTCCTCCAGCCACCCCATCCCGCTTGCTCCATCCGCCACAACCCGATCTCCTTAGTGCATGTCCTCCTCCTCCAGCGGCTCCAGTCACTGCCGCCCTAGATCTGCTCCGCAAGCAGCTACCTGGTTGGTGCCCAGGGACGGAGCCAGAAATTAAATACGAGGGGCGTGATGACCCACAAGTATAGGGGGTGTATCGCAGTATCTTCGATAAGTAAGAATGTCGATCCCAACGAGGAGTAGAAGGTGTTGACAAGCAGTTTCGATGAAGGATTCACTGTAAATGCTCACAGACAAGTATTCGGGGGGTTTTGATGTAACAGATGAATAAAGTACAAGTAAGTAAAATGCGAGAGAAATAATTGCAGTGAGTGGCCCAATCCTTTTTAGCACAAAGGACAAGCCGGTTTGTTTACTTATAATGACCAAACGTTCTCGAGGAC
Source organism: Lolium rigidum (assembly GCF_022539505.1). Lineage (NCBI taxonomy): Eukaryota > Viridiplantae > Streptophyta > Magnoliopsida > Poales > Poaceae > Lolium > Lolium rigidum. The sequence goes on along the minus strand of NC_061513.1, from coordinate 40,320,086 downwards.
ACACGGGAATTTAGTCTAGTGCTTTCGCTACATACAGCTGATTAATCTTCATTGTTTTGATAAGTGTTATGTGGGTGAACCTATGCAAATGCACCGCCCTTCCTAGGACTAATACATACTTGTGATTATACCCCTTGCAAGCATCCGCAACTACAAGAAAGTAATTAAGATAAATCTAACCACAGCCTTAAACTCTAAGATCCTCGCAATCCCTCCCGCATCGATATACCAACGGGGGCTCAGGTTTCGTCACTCCGGCAACCCCGCAATTGGCAAACGAGTACAAGATGTATTCCCCTAGGCCCATAAATGGTGAAGTATCGTGTAGTCGACGTTCACACGACACCACTAGAAGAATAACACCACAACTTAAATATCATAACATTGAATATTACTCAACCATAATTCACTACTAACATTTAGACTTCACCCATGTCCTCAAGAACTAAACGAACTACTCACGAGACATCATATGGAACATGATCGGAGGTGATATGATGATGAATAACAATCTGAACATAAACCTTGGTTCAACGGTTTCACTCAATAGCATCAATAACAAGTAGAAATCAACACCGGGAGAGTTTCCCCTATCAAACAAACAAGATCAAACCCAAATTGTTACAGCGGTGACGAGGTGCAGCGGTGGAGATGGCGGTGGTGATGATGAAGATGAAGATGATGGTGATGGAGATGATGTCCAGCTCGATGACGGTGACGATGGCGTCGATTTCCCCCTCCGGGAGGGAATTTCCCCGGCGGATTCCTGCCCGCCGGAGAGCTCTTTTCTCTCTGGTGTTCTCCGCCCCGCAGAGGCGGCTGTGACTCTTCGCGACGTACCCTCTGGAGCTTGATACGTCTCCAACGTATCTATAATTTCCGATGTTCCATGCTTGTTTTATGACAATACCAACATGTTTTGTTCACACTTTATATCATTTTTATGCGTTTTCCGGAACTAACCTATTGACGAGAT